>NC_065965.1:6375000-6610000 GCF_021464435.1 Cataglyphis hispanica | reverse complement strand
TTTTCCAGTGTACAGAAAGTCATAAAATACTTGAAAGATTTTTATGCGACAAAAAACTATCTTGAATGTATTGTATTATTAAAAAGGTACACATGTGATGGAGGGTTCTGGAAAAATGTTAGTTACTGCAGTAGGTGTTAATTCCCAGGCGGGTATTATCTTTACCTTATTGGGTGCTGCTGTTGATCAACAGGAGCAAGAAATCAAGAAAATGAAGAAAGGTACGTATAATCGTTATTGCCGATCGATTGATCCATCATTTTGAATGACTGCACATTTATGCAGAGGTTACTAAATTCTTAGAGTAATGTGTAATTTATATATATGTATATATATATATATATATACAGTAAATGTTTCTCTAAAAGTTCCATTAGGTTTTATCAGATTACTTTAGAGATTGATCCCACATATTCTCTCTCTTTTCTCACTCTGATGATTTAGTATACCTATCTCTACTAGCAACTTCTGAATCATTTAATAAACTCTATTTTGAAACTTTATTGAAGATCCGGTTTATGAATGCGTTACGATATGTTTAATAGCAAATTTAGATTTTATAGCAATTTGTGTCTCGTAATAGAAGTTGTTGGTATACTCTACCATATTCCCGCATGGACATTTACAAAATGTTTCAAAATGAGTGTAGACGAATCGCAGTGGACGCATGATTTTGACGTGAATTGGTGTGATCATTTTTTTTATTATGAATTTTACAACAGTCGTTTTTTTTCGTTCCCTGTACTTTGTACTCTCAACATTGCATTTGCAAACAGTGGATTTTAAACTTTTATTAACTCATTAACTATAATTAATTGTAGAAGATTTGCGTTTCAATTGTCAATGTTTCCAGACACTTTTCATGTGTACATTTTAAAAAAATATTCTACATAAAACTGCCATAATACAGCAGTATGTATTATTTTATAGTAATTCCTCTCCATTAATAAAGAATTTTTTCCCGCTCACTTGTTTACACTATGAATATATTATATACATTGTACCAAATATAAAAGTAATATTTACAAGTTTTATAGTATGATATTACATATTCGCAAATTATCTTTATTAAAAATCCATTTACATAGTTTATCAAGGATAATGCCTTTATCGGTAATTTTTTCAGTGTTATTATTTTTGTATTTCTTGCGTTTGTAAGTCATTTGTGTTTTTGTCCCCCTCTAGCTATAAATGTTTTTGCTATATAATGTTTTTTTTATCTTTGTCTGATATGTGTATATGAAATCTTATACTTGAAAATTTCAAGTTTGATGAAATTATTATTGTGAGATATAATATCTTTCAAAATAATTTTTATGGAAAATGTCTTAAATGGTATGTACTTCTGGAAAAAACCAAAAAGAAGTTTTTGCGAATATTAAGTATATTTTAATAATATTAAACTATTTAAAATTTTGTTTACGCGATTAAATTTCTATAAAGAAGGAAAAAATAATTGTTATTTATATTTGTATTTCAAATTATGTACATCATCAGAAACTTTGAACTCTTTTGCTCTCTTTTTGACTTATTCAATATTAAGTACGTATTCAATATTAAATAACGTTTCTTAATTTAATCTTAATTTAAATATATTTTTTTTTAATAATTCAGAAAAAGTACGTCATTTTTGGGACATTTAATATATTTTATGGAAAATTAAATATCAAAATTTCACAATTCCTCTCTTTGATTCATATCCTTCTATAAATCTTTCGTTATTGCACAACCTAGAAGGTAAACTCGTATTTTATTGGCAAGTTATTCACAGGAATGCACTTTCATGCACTCTTATAGTTACATTAGTGAAATTTTGTTCGTATATTATAGAAGCAATAGTTGCTTCTTTATGTTTGACCTTCTGGGCTGTATCCACCTGTCTACCTATTTCATTTGTTAGTGTTAAGTATCCTCTTGCGAAAATTAATGAAAAAATAGAAAAAAAAAATGATAATCACAAATGTAAATTCTTTTATTGGCGCAACTATTATACCATTGGCATATATATTTTTCAAATAGATTGCTAATCAATTTCATTTTGCATGTATTTTTTTATCTAGAGGCTAAAAAGCAGCGGAAGAAGAAGTCATTACCAGGTGAATAATTCTAAATAATATATATATTTATATATATATTTTTTCTTATTATTTTTATTATCTCGATATACATATATGTATATATTATACGTATATAATACACACATAGATTTGTGGCCATTGAGGCCAAGAAATTAATTGATTATTTTGAGTCCTCAAGACAGCATTCAGTTTTTTATACAATCTTTATCTCTCACTTCACCTCACTTTTTCATTTCTTTTGCATTTTGTTCGGGAATTTTCTTTTTCCTATATTATTACTTTAATTAATTATATCTCAACTTTACATTAATGTTGCGTATTTTTAAAGGAATATTTACTTTTATCGCACTCTTTCTCTCTCTCTCTCTCTCTCTCTCTCTCTCTCTCTCTCTCTCTCTCTCTCTCTCTCTCTTTCTCTCTAATGACATTTGATTATAAAGTTTGATTTCTCTTTTTTTTTGTCGAATATGGTTTAAGGGTATACTCTCGGACCTCGATGTAGCGAGAAGAAATGACATTAACTTAAAATCGAAACGTGACGTATGAGATTGGGCGTTAAATTTGTTTAAAGATTGCATTCTCTCGATACAGCAAAACGCTACATCTTAGGCCGAGAGCATAAGAGAAAAAAACAAAACTACATTGTCCACGCTTTTGTGTTCCCTATTGATCTTTGCGTGTTCTATTAGCAGTGGTTTATATATGCATTTGACACGCATCAACGGCTACCTCGTTCTTGCATATAGCTTCTTGTTTTCTGCATTCTAGTAATGATATAAACATCCATGGTTTTAATCTGTGTTTCTCTAACATGTAACTGTTGTGTCTTCCACATTAATCTAAAATCATCTCTCATCATGAAAACTTTTGGCTATCCATCGACTCGAGTAGCATCCAGTATTTTATTAGAATGCTTTTGAGATAATATATATATATATATATACTCGTTCTAAGTGTAACGATCGAGATTCAGTCGGCGTTGCGATCGATCAGCAACCCCTTGATGATGATCAAGATCTTGGTTGAGATGCGAGTCAAGATGCGATCGCTCAGGCCGATTGAGCCTCGATTGATGTATATAACGACCAGGGATGCAGTCTAATCTTGACGTGGTAAATCAAGGAGAGGAAGCGGTAGAGATTACCGGGAACAGTCACGTGACCGCAGCCGGTAAGCACGAGGGTGGCGAGAATCATCACGCGCCCGCGCCCGCAAGCACCGGGGAGCCCAGCGGGAAGAAGGAGAAGAGTGTTCTGCAAGCCAAGCTAACTAAACTCGCCATACAGATCGGTTACGCCGGCTCGACCATCGCAGTGCTCACCGTCGTCATTTTAATCATACAATTCTGCGTGACGACCTTTGTCATCGAGGGCAAGCCGTGGCGAAATACGTACGCCAACGATCTGGTGCGGCATTTGATCATCGGTGTCACGGTGCTCGTAGTCGCCGTACCCGAGGGTCTTCCTCTAGCCGTCACTTTGTCACTCGCTTATTCCGTCAAGGTAAGATTCTACAGAGATTTTGTAATTTTTTTTTTAAATAGATTTATTTAATTCTTTTTTTTCCTTTCCATTTTCTTCTCAAATCGCCCCTCGTTCTTCTCTCTGTACAGAAAATGATGAAGGACAACAATCTGGTACGTCACTTGGACGCCTGCGAGACTATGGGTAATGCCACCGCCATTTGTTCGGACAAGACCGGCACCTTGACTACGAACCGCATGACCGTGGTACAGTCGTACATATGCGAGAAGATGTGCAAGACGACGCCGAATTTCTCGGATATACCGAGTCACGTCGGTGAACTGATCGTACAGGCCATCTCCATCAATTCGGCGTACACGTCGCGAATAATGGAGTCGCAAGACCCTAGCGAATTGTCGCTGCAGGTCGGCAACAAAACCGAATGTGCCTTACTTGGATTTGTATTAGCCCTGGGCAAGAAATATCAAACCGTGCGGGACGATTATCCTGAGGAAACTTTTACGCGGGTGTATACGTTTAATAGCGTAAGAAAGAGCATGTCTACCGTTATTCCCAGGAAAGGCGGTGGATATAGGCTCTTCACCAAGGGCGCTTCCGAGATCATCATGAAGAAGTACGTACAGTTTTCTCATTCTTTTTTCAAATATGATACTAAAGTTTAGTGAATCTTGCAATTTCACTCATTTCATTCACTTTTTTTCTTTTTGAGACTTTTATGACGGAATTTTTTTAAATCTCTGAAAGATTTTAAGAGCAAAACATCGTTCAACAATCTTAGCTATGTGAAAATTTTTTAAAAATGTTTTAGATAATGGGAAGTTATTAGAATGTAGTGTAATATTATTTAAAAATAATGTCAATTTCTTTTTCAAGCTCAATTTCATTGATTGAAAAAGAATTTTGATCGATTGTATTGCAGATGTGCCTTTATATATGGTCGCGAAGGTCATCTGGAGACGTTTACCAGAGAGATGCAAGATCGTCTGGTAAAGAACGTGATCGAACCTATGGCATGCAACGGACTGCGCACCATCTCCATCGCTTATCGCGACTTTGTTCCTGGCAAGGCGGAGATCAATCAAGTTCACATCGACAACGAGCCCAATTGGGACGACGAAGATAATCTAGTGAACAATCTCACCTGCTTGTGCATTGTCGGTATCGAAGATCCGGTGCGTCCTGAAGTACCGGACGCAATTAGGAAATGCCAAAAGGCTGGCATTACCGTGCGCATGGTGACAGGTGACAATATAAACACCGCGCGATCCATCGCGCTTAAGTGTGGTATTTTCAAGCCGAACGAAGACTTCCTCATTCTCGAGGGTAAGGAATTTAATCGCAGGATTAGAGACAGCCATGGCGAGGTGCAACAGCATCTGCTGGATAAGGTGTGGCCAAAATTGCGAGTACTAGCTAGGTCGTCGCCCACCGATAAGTATACCCTGGTAAAAGGCATCATCGACAGTAAAGCGAGTGAGAGTCGCGAGGTCGTGGCTGTTACCGGTGACGGCACGAACGACGGTCCAGCCTTGAAGAAGGCCGACGTCGGCTTCGCCATGGGCATCGCCGGCACGGACGTCGCCAAAGAGGCGTCCGACATTATACTGACGGACGATAACTTCTCGTCGATCGTGAAGGCGGTCATGTGGGGGAGAAATGTCTACGATAGCATCGCCAAATTTCTGCAGTTTCAACTAACCGTCAACGTAGTTGCTGTGATCGTCGCTTTCATCGGTGCTTGTGCCGTGCAGGACTCGCCGCTCAAGGCAGTACAGATGTTGTGGGTAAACCTAATCATGGACACATTAGCGTCCCTCGCCTTGGCTACCGAAATGCCTACGCCCGATCTACTCCTCCGTAGACCATACGGTCGCACAAAACCACTCATTTCCAGGACAATGATGAAAAATATTCTCGGTCAGGCCTTGTATCAGTTGAGCGTAATTTTCACGCTTCTTTTCGCTGGTGAGTATTGCCTCTCTTGGCCCTCCCTTCCTTAGGATTTCTCGATTCTTCATTCTGCCTCGTCGATCAAATAGAACATTTTAAAAATATCCGCAATTGACTGCCGCAGGTGACCTGATGCTCGATATCGACACGGGCCGCGGAGTGGCAGCGGCAGGCGGCGGACCCACGCAACACTTCACCGTCATCTTTAACACGTTCGTCATGATGACTCTTTTCAACGAATTCAACGCCAGGAAAATTCACGGTCAGCGCAATGTCTTCCAGGGAATCTTCACCAACCCCATCTTCTATTCGATTTGGATCGGCACGTGTTTGTCGCAAGTAAGTCGCGCAAGGCTATATCTACTCAACCTATATGCGACATGAGATGTTGTTGGATATTAAACTTCCATCTACGATCAAACATCCGGAATTTGCAGTGAGCTTAAACAAGAATACAATGAATCTATAACTAATCTTTCATTAACAAAATGCAAAATAACGGTTAGTAGCTTTTATGACATAAACGATGTTACTTTATCTATCTTTTTTCTAAAATAGAGCCGTTTAATTTTTTTTTAAGGTGGTCATCATACAATATGGTAAAATGGCATTCAGCACCAAAGCGCTCACGTTAGACCAGTGGTTGTGGTGCCTGTTCTTCGGAATCGGTACGCTAATATGGGGCCAAATAGTTACGACTATTCCTACACGCCGAATTCCCAAAATTCTTTCGTAAGTTAAAATTATGTACTCTTATACACATAAACACGTTTTTTTGTTTGTTCTTTGAGCACAGAACTGAGTTTTGTTGCAATAGAAAGAACACGAATGAAAAGATAATTGCTCACAATATAATTTTTTTTTTTAGAGGAAAACGATTTTTTTTTAAAACAGATGAGATTATTTTTATCGTTATTTATTTGTATAATTTATCAGTTTTTTTTCTTTAATAAGAGAATCTTTAATTTATTAATTAAGCATATGCATATAATTGTTTCGAAAGTAAACTGATGGAAATTCTTGTTTCTTGCATTATGGATGTTTCTTGATATGTAAAGATTACTGTGTAAAGGTATAAAAGATGAAAGGCTTTTTAATAAGTAAACTGTCTTGCGATCACTTGATGATTGTGAATAATACCATCAATATATCGACATTGCTGAAATCATAACGCTTAGAGTAACCGATTTTATATATAATGATCTATTATCACATATGAATTGGCATCTTAAGTTTTCGTCTCATTAGTGGTAGATGCCTTTGCATGGCGAATCTTGAGCTCACTCGTGCTAATCTGTATATATACATACATATAATACACTACACGACTAGTAAAAGTTTTATGTCGAATTCCCGAAGAATGTTGTCTCCTAATAAAAGCACGCATGATTATTTTACTTTGATCTATGATTGATATCTTTGATATAAATCCGTAGAATAACTGCAATGTTATACAAAATATGATTTGATGTTTTTGCATCAAACTATAATTAATTGAATCAAATCTTTAATAATGTAAAAAAAATTATATGTATATTATGTACATAATTAGAATACTTTTGTACTTAACAAAATTATGTATACATATTTACTTCTGTAATTCAGAAAAAAATTATTGTGAAGAATCGTATGTGAAATCGATCCTGATCAAATAAAAATAATCACGCGCGCCTTAGGCAAATCCCATTCCGGGGATTCTATCCCTCGCTCCTCCAACCTTGGGAGTAGTTTACGTAACTTGGCCTTAAACGTTGCATGATTACAACCGTACATTCGGAATCTACGTACTTGTTTGTATTGAGTGACCGATGACGTGCGCTGTTGCACTAATCAAAATCTCTAATTCAACGAGGTGCATTAGAAAACGAAAAGGCAAAGGCGGAAGCTTAATTCAATTTAATATAACGTCGTTGATTATATAATTAATAAATTGCGCGCGATTTTTTGTGCGTGAGAAATATTTTGAGATGCCATTAATTAATGCTTATTAACACACACATATAAACACACACACACACACACACACACACTTTTACTCGATTCGTTGAACTTATGTGGTCTCTATTTTTTTCTCTTTCTCTTTTTTTTTTTTTTTTGCCCAACCTTTTCTATCTTTGCCTCTCTCTATTTTTGTCTCTTTTCTTACTGTTCTTGATCGCTGTCTGTACTTTCTCGTCCATCGTACATGACACGTACACGATCCGAGGACACGCTCTCATCCATAATCTCATCATAATCCTTTTCTTTCTACTCGCCTGATCATACACCTGTCCGATCCAATTGTAACCGGTGCAAGATGTGTTTCCAATACTGTAAAAAGTATAAAAGATGGAAAAGATATTTTTATTATTGAGAGAGAAAATATATAAGGATGCCTCGCGTGTTTTACAGCATCGAAATTCGAACTCGCTGATTTTACAATCTCGATCATCGAGCTTGTACCACTTTTTTGCACATCACCATCTCTTCTCTTCTATCTCTTTTTCTCCCTTCAAAGCTAATTCAGCTCCTAATTCTCAAAAGAATCACGGCTCGATGCGTAGCCGCATACGAGAATCTCCCTACTCGAGGGAGGGAAGATATATAATCTCGAGTTGAGAATATACACGCTTTTTTGCCACTATAATCTCTCGGTAGATACGCGAGTCGAGTGTGCCACGATAAAATGTTACACGAGCAGAAGGGTCAGCCAACCAAAGGTTACAGGGAGTGCTCTCGCGCGAAGCTTTTACCGCCGAGTGTGGTACGTGCATCGCTTGATAACACAACGGGACTGCCCCGGCTATTCACTTTGTATTATGTGCGTGTGTGTGTGTACGTGTGTGTATATATATATATGTATGTATGTGTGTATACCGTTTCGTAGGTGAATATAATCCTTCCCTCGTATACGTGTACATATATATATATATATATATATATATATATATATATATATATATATATATATATATATATACGTCCTGTAATGCGCCAGGACAACGACAATGACGAACATCGTTAGTTAACTAAGCAGAGTATTGTCGGATTGGTCCCCGATTACGCGTGTTTTGGCACAATATTAAGCATGATCTTTTTTTTTTTTAAACGGTATTTGAATCCGATGAAATCTCTCGCATTTTCGATAATTTCTTGCTGGCATTTCTTTCTTTTTTTTTTTATTTTTTGACATTTGGAGAACAGATCGCTTGACGAAATAAAGGATTCCGCGAAAGACTCCTTATGGAAAATTGTCCCCCGATGGATCTCGTTAAAACTTTAGAATTTTGTAGTTTACGAACTCCACCGGGAAATAATTTCCATAAGCAGTGTGCGGGGTTCTTCACGGACCGACCCTCGACATACTATCATTATCTCGTCCGAGTATATTATTCTACACGAGAGCTACGAGCTTGCGTGCGAGCCTATAAATAGCGACGATGGGCGACGCGTAGTCGCGACTGGTATTATATGATTTTCGCGCTTGTATCGTTCAACAGGTAAGGATACAACTCGCGTTGTTTTACAACGTCAAGATGATCGACGATCTGACGCAAAATTGACGATATACCCCGAAAAAAGAGAGATGAATCGATGAGGTATTTGCAGTAAAAAAAAAAACCAACGAAACGGAAACACAACATTCCACAGGCCTGATATTCTAAGCAAAGATGGTCGCTTTATCAGAGTGAACCGTACTTTCGCGATAATTGCAAACCTAATCGCGGACTACGCTGAAGGGAAGTGTGCAAAAATCGACGCGTCTAATGCAAAAATGCTGCATTTTGATGCACTTGCAACGATTCTCTTGCGCGCATATATAATCTTGGATATATTTTCTTCTCTCTCATTTTCTTCTTTCCACTTACTTCTCGCATTCTTTCGCTGCACTCATTATCCGTTGTAATATAGAACTGGAAGAAGCAGCAAAACTGGAAAGAAGTTTCGCACATTTAATCTAGCTTTACACTAACATTCATTTATAATAATCTATATCATGCAGAATACATTTTCTTACTCACGATATATCCACATTATATCACATCTACATCCATCCCCTCGTTTATTAGTTCATATATACAGATTATTAATTAATCAAATTGTTTGAAATAATTTTTGAAAACTGAAATAATTTTTCCTTTATCGGATATCTAATCTTTTGTATATTAAAAAAAAAAAAAAAAAATTCTTGAAATCCCTATTAAGGAAAAATTATTTCAGTTTATTTCGAATCCTATCACGTTCACCCAACACTCCCCCCCACTCTTTTTATATTTTTCTATAATACCGTCAATCTTTGTCGCATATTTTCTCATCGCACATTCACACACATCGCACATTATCTTGCCACTGCCATTAGCTTTGTCACCATTACCGCTATTATTTTCTCAAATCATCACGCGTAGCGTTAGCTTATCGTAGTAGATTAGGGATTCTGCTAAAAGGAGCGAGGGGAAAACGGTGTTGGGTGGTGTGCAGTGCGCCGAGGAGAGGAAGCCGGCCGCAAAGAAACAATAAAAAAAAAATAGAGAAAAATTAACAAACAGTATAGGCACACCATTCTTTTCCATTCAGTTTTTTTAACAGGAAGAAATCCGAGTGATGAAGAAATGGTTTCATGTTTTTTTCAAAAACAGATGGGGCCGCGGCCAGCCGGATGATATCGGCGCGATCAATCTAGGAGACGAGAAATACGACCCAGACTCGGATAAAAAGCCGCGCGCAGGACAAATTCTATGGATCCGTGGTCTAACACGGCTACAGACACAGGTAACTATCCCTAACTTTCTCTCTCTCTCTCTCTTTCTCTCTCTCTCTTTCTCTCTGTCTTTCTTTCTCTATCTATCTCTCTCATTTTCTCATTATCTCATCACTCAACAAAAATCAATATTCTCTCGATTCCTCTATCACGAATACAGAAATGAAACCCAACAAACCGCCTCCGGATCCAATTTCCGGTTCAGGTGGCAAAATCACACACGGTTCTCTTTAACATTAAGACTTTCATAGGACTCTTTCTTCTTTTTCTTTCTTTTTTTTTTCTTTTTTTTTTTTTTCAACAGGATGTGCGTTACTTCAACGTTTATTCCACGTTGAACGTATACGCGCGTCCAATCATTATTATCACTATTGTTATTATATTATTACGTACTCATATATTATTACGTTACAGAATTGAATCCGAAACTACTCTTATTACTGCCATTACCATTGTTATTACAACGACGACATAACACAACGAGACGAGCCCGTTTCAGTTTTGATGTTATCTTGGTTTGCATTTTCATTTGAGTTCCACCGCGTAAAGAGAGCCGCGCGCGTTTTTCCACCGCAACGATCAAAACCAATAAAACCGTGCGATAAAAGTGTCTCAACAGACGACTAAAGTCGATAGACCCGATTGTTAACCGAAAAGCTCTCGAATGAGAGCACGCGGGAAACGATCGCTGAAGGAAGAGCAAAGAGCCACCGCGAATTTTCACACGACAACGAGACACTCGGTGCTCTCTCACCCTCTCTCTCTCTCTCTCTCTCTCTCTCTTTCTCTCTCTCTTTCAGAGACTCCAAGACACCTCTGTGTCTTTACTTTAATTAGGTATCACATTCATGTACATATACATATGTATGTAATATATAGACAGGCAAACTCAATCTCCACATATAAGTCTTCGCCGATAAGACTATTAGGTCTAATCTCTCGACGAGGTCATTACCTCGGGTAGGGGAGATCGATCCGCGGGCATCGATCGATCGATCGGTCGATTAGGGTGATAGGACCGAACGGAGAGAAACGACAAACAGAGACGAGATAATGCGATTAACGTAAAAACCAGAATAACCCGTATATGACTCGACCAGTGTCACTGATCGCGCATGCACGACTCTTCGACGAGAACGACGCACTAATAGGATTGACGCACATATATACACATACACACCAACACACACACATAGAAATTTGCCACAGTAGACGCACAGCTTGCTCTTCGCTCGTATCCCCCTTTACGCGAGTACCGCAGATGTGGGAGAGACAAGGGACAGTTGGGATCGGATGTAAAATTTTTTTATCATGTAGATAGCACAAAGGATCAGCTGTGATTGAATAAATACAATGATCCAGTTATGAAATAAAAATTTCTCTTAAACTTAAAGATACGAAAAAGATTTTTCTCGCATTTAAAATATTATAAAATTTTATTCTAGATATTTCTTCTCTCTCTCTCTCTCTCTTGTGTTTTTTCTAATCTAAGAGACGTATTCCCCTGTATTCTTAATTTGTACTATTTTATATAAGTGTACAGAGAGATAAAAAAAAAAGATGTAAAAAATTACAAGCAGATAGCAGATTCCAGAATCAATTATTCATTTCGTCGATTAATCTTTTTCAAATTTTTGTCCCAACTTTCTCAAGTGTCTTATCGTCTCTCCCTCGTCCTCCCTTTTTAAAGAAGATCGCGAGTGTCGTGACCAATATGTAGGAAGTACCATCAGCATCACCGGTTCGAGTCTCCTGATATTATGGATACTTTCGAGAGCTGAGCACATATATTACATTGCGTACATACTATATTATATATATATATATATATATATATATATATATATATTTATACATTCATCTCTTTCCCGTACAGCTTGCATCCACAGTAGATCTCCACAGACAGCCAGAACCAACTTAGCAATGGTCCACGCAGTCCTCAGCCCCAATATATCTTTCTTTCTCTCTCTCTCTCACTTTCTTTCTCTCTGTTTATGTTTCTCCTTCCATCTCCCTCTCCTCCACCTCCCCCGAACCACCACCCCACCCTATCTCTCATACTCAATTTTTGTTCCCTCAACTCCATCGTGTCTCACCCTCTCTTTACGCTGTCTATACATCTCTAGTCCTCGTGAAATACATGTCAGACGCTTTCATCCACCTACTCCAAAATTTTTCGGAATCCCAAAGTGTGCACACATCACTCTTGTCTCCGAGTCCAGTGATCGATGTCACGTCTCGCCGATCGACAAACTCGAAATATTCTCTCCCGCAGGGATTTAAACCTTTTCAAACTGTTGTCGTGCGAGGTACACCCTGTACCCCCGTTTCTGGATATCCGCAAGTGACGTGAAAAGCAGGATGTTAAATCGATCTACGTGAGCAATGAAGCTACGCTTCGTAATAACTTTCTTCGCCAAACTTTCTGCCTTTCGCAGAGACATGTCTTTATACCGCTCTATGTAACTTCCCTCACTCCCGCTGTTAAACGAGTCCCCCGATCCCTTGCGTAATGCATAACGCCGCGCGGAGACTCGCGACTAAAGTAGGCAATCTTACCTTATGCATATAGCGTTTATACATTATCTAAATCCGCCTCTTACACGGGACACGTAATTAGCCGGTAAAACGAACTTTGATTGTTACGCGTTTCAAGACCGAATAAAAGATTCATCTGCTCCGCTATTGTCCTTAGCGGCTTTAGTTGCTGTCGTCCCTATCGATTTTACGTTGAAGCGGAAGACTCTACTGTGTAAGTTAAAGTAGACGTTGCCGAGAGAATGACGTTTATACATGTGGATTATATATGGATCATACATTATATATCTGTTGATAATATCAGGTTATATAAATATTTATAATATAGGTGTTATATAAATTATGTGCAGCTATTTTTTTGCGCAATTAAAAAAATATATCAATTGCGACGATAAAATCACGAAACGACGATTGGCGATCAGTCTCATCTATACGATGATTAGTATATTTCAGGATTAATGATTGTGGTCCGTTTCTCGTCGAAGAATCTTTAAAATATTTGATATTACTCTGTACGATGATTGCGCAGTGAAGTAGTAATTTTAAAGTAGTAATGTTAAATATTTATTTATTTATTTGTCTGTCTATCTATTTGTCTATCTATTTATCTATCTATTTATCTATCTGTCTGTCTATCACTTTGGCGGCTCGGGCTGTAACGCGACAAAGATAACGACATTGCTGGTCCGTTGCAGCTATTACAGCCGACGTGATGAAAAAAAAAACGGATGCACGATTTGCACACAACGTTGAGTAAAAACCAAAAATTTTTAGTCCAGCTAGAGAGAACTCGCGACGACACGTATTATTTCCTTTCTCTCTCTCTCTCTTTCTCTTTGTCTGTCTCTCTACCAATTTTTCTATTATATATATATATTATATATAGCTACACTTCATACTCTTTATTGTTGTCTTTATATATATATATATATTCTCTTTCTCTTATTTTCTCTGTAACTTCGTCTGTTTCGCACAGTCAACGGTCGATAAGTATTCAATATCACGAGAAGCACACGTTAATGGCTTAAGCAAAATAAAACAATGAAAATAAAAAAAATAAAAAAAAAAAAAAACAGAAAATCGAACAGACAATTAAGAAAAAAAGACAGAAAAAAAGTGATAAGACGACAAAAAGAAAATACAATACCAATGGAATGTCACGTGAAGCTAATGATGTAAAACTGGATGTGTCACCTACTTTCAGACGAGCAATAGAACTCTGGTGCAGAATGTATCTGTGACAGGCAGATCCCCTTCTCAGGATTACTACATGGTTAGTCCGCAAGTCCACTATCATCCGCAAGTTTGATCATTGTTTGACCGTGTTATAAATAATAATCTGATTAACCGTTTCTCTCTATATTTATCTATACGTATATATTTTTATCAATTTTTTTTTTTTCTTCCTCTGATATATATTCTGATTTTCTTTTGCGACACTTCGCACTTTGATCAATATGTATACTATGTATTATGATTTCCTACAAGCAGACCTTTTCAGTTTTGCCTTTTGTGTTTTCTATCTTTCTGTCTCTGTCTCTCTCTCTCTCTCTCTCTCTCTCTCTCTCTCTTTCTCTATCTATCTATCTCTCTCTTCTAATACTCCACTACTACTTACTGCTACTATTACTTATCTGTCTTTCTACACACGTCTCACAATGTCTGCATTTTGTTTAACAAGTAAGTGCTTGCGGACTGCGAGTCTCGATTAATATTTTTCGCCCGTGTGCTTATTATATATATATATATTTATATATTATTATTATATATATATGCGACACACCCATCTTTGTGGTTGATTTTAAATTTATCTCCACAAATTAAAAAAAAAATGGAAATCAGCAGCCAGTATATACATATATATATTATTAATCTGTATATATATATATATATATTGTGGCGTCGAGCAATTTGCATTGCCATTGCGGCAGCTAACGATAACGCTCCTGTTGTTTTTCTTTTCCCCCTTTTTTCTTGTATCACTATTACACCTGTCTTTCTGTGTCGCGGGATACGATCGCGCGTATCCGATCGTGTATATCTTGCTTCTTCCGGTGTTACAATTCGTCCTCTGTGTCTCTGTCAAAACGAGAAACGCTTACATATAATGGGGCGCATGTTCGGTAAATACTACACGCTCCCGTTCACGCGTGACAACGAAACAACCAATCACGCCACACACGCGGTGGATTGGATCACACGCTATCGTTGTTGTTGTCGCAGCCCGCGAGAGACATATGGCTTTGATGGCGTTCGATGGACGTTATTACGATTACGACCGTTTTGGCTGCCGTCATACGCTTTTCTCTCGACTCTCTCTCTATCTCTCTCTTTCTCTTTCTCTTTCTCGTGCCACTTTTTATTTTTGCGTGTCTTTTTTATTTTATTTTTTTTTCTTTTCTCTGTTTCTTTTCTTCTTTTTTTTTCCTTTTTTTTTATTTATTCTACACACTTTCCTCTCTAAAGTGTTGCATGTACGTGTATGTGTGCGTTTCTCGAAGACGCTCGTCAATTGACCGAATAGAGAGGTCGAGGACGAGCCGCGCAGCTTTTTCGGAGTGACGTGATCAGAGATGTGCTACGGCGCTAACTGCGGTGTGTGCTATCCGTTTCTCGACGCAGCGCTGTTCCCGGAAATGTTAGTTAAAATTGACTGAGGTGTCTCGGTGATTCCTTAGTCGAGTCCAATCCCATAGTTGTAGGTATCTCGCTGATTCTTATTTCTGCTTCTCTCCGATTCTGTGCGTCTTCGGAAGGAGACCTTCGGAGGATCAGTTGAACCCCAGTTAACGTTAATTAACGTTCCAAGGAACGGCTTATTAAACACATTAGCCTCTTTTAAACATTCGGCAAGTCTTTATTTTTTTTTTCTGGATCTATGTTTCGCTTTCTTGTGCGTGCGTGTGTGTGTGTGAGCATCTTTTTTCACTTCCGGCGTACGACTCGCCCGGTCGGCCGGTTTCTTTCTCCAGCTAACTATACATGCGACGGATATATTCGCTTTTCCTGTCTCACATTTTCTTTCCGTTTTTAATTATTGCAGTGTGAGCATTTCTGTGATGATTAACACGTGATGTACGATGTTATTACCGTACGTTGTATATCGATGTGTGCGCGCGTGTGCCATGTTTATTATTGTGCGTTTCAACGTACAACGATGTGTATGCATACCTTATATGTATATTCATATATATTGCATTGTGCGTTCTATATTGATGCGAGCGATAAACGCTCGGAAAACACCGAAGAACGCGAAATTTTTTTTTCTTTTTTTTTTTTTTTCCGTTTACGCGTCTGACCCGCGTTTATGTGTTTAGAATTTTCGATCGTCGAGTCTCACATAGTTTTCTCCCGTACATCCTTTTCTAGACTTGTATGTCGAACTTTTTTTTTTTCTATTATTCGAATTGCGATCATACGTGTCAATCAATTTTATCGACGACACCCATTATTTGTTCCTCAAAATTTAAAGCGGCACTTGATTTCGATTGATTATTTCTTTCTCTCTCTTTTTCTCTCTCTTTTTTCGATTATTTAGACGACTGGAGTCGATGGCCAACACGGATCTTGGTGTCTGTCATCGATTAGAGTATCGCTTGACAGCTGTCAAAATAAGTCTGATGAATTTAACATAACTTTTGTTTAATCAGCAGTCAATTTTGCCTTAACATCTAATATTAGACTATTTAAAGAAGAATAAAGGGGAGAGATACTTTTATTTATATAGATTTTATACTTTTGCCAATTCATTGGAAATAGTGTCTGGCCAATGACAGCTTCTTTCGCTCGGCGATCTAAAACACTCCGTAAATTAATTCCGTAAAGTTTAATTTGCTTGTATGCGACACTCGAATCGTGATAACGACGTGCGCCTCTTCGTGTTCCACGACTTCAGTCGTGCTTCTCTTTCGATCTCTCGTAAAAAGAATTTGCTCTCTCTTTCTCTTTTTTTCTTGTTCGAGAGAGAAATCGCCTCTGCTCTTTGCACGAGGAGGTCTGCGCCGTGAAGAAAAAAAGAAACGTGAAAAAACGAGAGAGATTTACGCGCCACGTGTCAATTCATCCGTCGACACGCGGGGATGGGGGGAGGGGGGATGGAAGGGGGGGGGAATAAAAGATAATACCTAGACACACACGCTAGAGACGAAAATGAAGAAAACGCGCGGAGGGGAATGATTAGCGAACGCCTGATGCAATCTCCGCGGCGGATAAGAGCCCGCGCGTGCTAAATGAAACGTAGTAGTATGATTTAGCGAAGGTGAGAAAAGCGAGAAACGAGACTGATGGTTATAATTTGTGGTTTGTTAGCCAGCGGAACCCATTCGAGAGACTGAGGTATAAGGGGGGCGGCAGATTCTTTTGCCCGCCGCCGCACTTATCCTGTCGGAGTACAAACAAGTACGTAGCTCATGTAGATGATCGCCTGCCGTACATATATAATACGTTGTTTACAAACATCAGAACCCGCCAGTACGCGTGTTGTATCGCATATATTATATATATTGTACCTTCGATATATCGTCATACACGACGGATCGTCGACGTGCGTAACACGTGCGCGTGCACGATGGAATGTCTCTTGGTCTCTCCATCTCTCTGTCTCTCTGTCTCTCTCTCTCTCTCTCTTTTTCTCTGTCTCTTATCTATTTCTCCTTCTATCTGAATTTTGCTATGATTTCGTCGAAAGTTTAGATTCTTGTGCCATAAACGCGCAGAAATATGATCTCTACGTCGATCACACATTTACACACACACACACACACACACACACACACACACATATATATATATACAATGAAAAATATTTTAATATTATATATATTTATAATATAAAATATTTTAATTTTTTTTTTTTACTGACGACGTAAAGAGGTATTTTCTCTGCACGTTTGTGACATCGAATCTTTGTAACTCTTTTACGATCTCTAGCTTAGATTGCTCTTGAGTCGATCCTTAAAATGGAGACTCTCTTACTTAATGGAGGATTTTGATAATGATTACAATGACGACGACGACGACGAGTATCGTCGTGACGACGATATGTTTGGACGCTCTCTCGTCTTCCCGAGGAGTGTCCTCGGTGCGATGTCACGGCGGCGACGATTCGAGATGCACGGATATGATTACGTTGAACGAAGTGTCACACTAATGTGTTTTCTTTGTGTAGCGGGGGGAAGTGTGGGTTGCGGGCTGGTGGACCCTCCCCCCTTTATCGGGGATCGCGGCAGATCCACCGGCCCACCCGCGCTTTCTGTTTCTCAGTAGTATAGTCTGGGTGTGCTGTGTGTGTTTCCGTATCCATCGTCGTTGCCTCCCTCCCCCCCCTCCCCTCCCCACCCACTCCCTTCCTTCATGTGTCTAAATCTCGACGCAATTTGTTTGTGTCGATTTTGTGCGGAACTTCTTTGAAGGGTCGCTCGCGTACATTCTTTCCTTCTAACCGACGTACCTTCTTTTCTTTTTAATCATACCGTCAGTTTTTTTTTGTTTGTTTGTTCGTTAGATATGATTGATTGTGGATAACGATAGAGACCGCTGACCTTCATCAGCGCGAGTGTACGACACTAAAAAAAAATTTGGTTTTTCATTCCCCGATAAAAATTCTCCGAAAAAACGCGTTCTCCATCATTATCAGCATCGATCAAACTTTTATCCTTTTCCTTCGAGCTAGGGATGACTTGCGCGTCGATTTTAACTTTCTTTTAGGTCAGAGATCGAGGTTGTAGGAACCCTCGAGGATTGAGGTAACGTGTCAATCGTAGATCTCGAGCTATTGCTTTATTATGATGATGTAGGAGGAAGGGTTGTGAACTTGAATGAAGTAGCATTGCTGCATCGTGCGCACTTCCTTCTTTCTCTTACATATTGGCGATATCCTTAATCCTAAATCCGTTGCTGCAGATCCGAGAGTAGACGGATTTAAGAGCGAATAGTGCGAACGGATCTCTTTGAGAAAAAAAAGATTTTGTCTCGTGGAAACTTCAATTGAATTCGCATCTATTGATGAGATCGGCTATAGCCCACATTTTGTGCGCGTTTATTTATTTATTTATTATTCGATGTTTACTCGGAATTTTTATTTATTGCGCGCAAGACTTTTTTTTAAATAACTAGTTTACAAGCTTTTATAAATGAGCGTAATCGACGAATTAATTCAAGAATCTTACCGCGATTGTATTTAACTCCTCCGAGTCTTCTAAGGATATCTGCTTAATTCTCACTCGGTCGCTCTCGATTCAATAATACACAACATCTCGTAGTCGGTCGTCCGGAGCCTCTCGCGAACGACGGAGTCGGCGAGGACACCGATAGATAGGGGACGATCCTTTCGAGGCTATGGCTTAAACAATGTTTTATGGTAACTATTTATATTGAAGTAAATAAATAATATTTTGGAAAAATATAAGAGAATGTTTAGCATGAATGTTTAATTAGAATTATTCCTGTTTAGCCACGAAAGGAAACAACTATCGTCGTACTCGATTTGAGCCCCTCTATTCCCATCTCTGTTAATGGGTGTGTGTGCGTGCGTGTGTGTGTGTGTGTGCACGATTGGCCAATTTATGCATCGTCCTTATTTTCTGTTTGCCCGAGGTCTAACACCGCCGTTGTTTCGTACCGAGTGCTAATTAGAAGATCTAACACGTTATACCATGTGATTTGTGTTGTTGTGAAAAGAAAAAAAAAAAAAATAAATAAACGTATCTCGTCGATCGAGCAAACGTCACGCGATTGCCGGCATGCATTTTTTGTTATTACTATTGGTAAGAGAAAACATTTACGCATTTTTCCGATATCGGAGAAGTCAGAGCCAGATCGAAACCTCCGATTCGATTCAAAATTTATTTTACTTCTTATCTCGATTTTTTTATCTCCAATGGAATCTCGAGTGGAATCTTCGGTTTCTCAAGTCTTTCCGATCTGGCCTTGACTGTAATTTCTCTTTGCGAGCATTCGAGAATATTATATTAAACGCAAAAACGACGAGAGACTGTTTTAAAATCTATTCTGAATCGTCTCCACATATATCTAGCAACAGAACATGTCTGATCACAGCGTATGAGACTTGTTATGTAGTTAAAGTAGAGGAACGTTAAGTGTTGAAGAAACCAAAACACGTTGTGTGTCAAAACTAACTATACATGCGTGAAACTATCATTATAGGAGGATTATATTGTACTTAGGAGAAGCAACTGTGATCCACCCTGTCTCTCTGTGTCACGAACGTGTATCGTACCGTATTTCCGTTTTAGTGCTCCTTCGCTTTACTTACTTATTACTTGTACTACACCAACATTACCAATCACACTATATCTGTCTCTGTCTCTCTGAACTTCTGTCTCACTCCTTATTATACTCTCCAAGCCGTAGAGGAGCGGTTACATGCGTGCGAATGCTTCGGCAGACTCGCTCGCGAACGGTTCAGGACTGTTGCGGACCATTTCTAATTGGGTAACTATTGAGATTCCGTTTGAACCTCCGCGATTAGCATCCCCGCAGTCGCGAATCCCTGCTCGTTTTTCTTTGGCGTTGAAAATAGATCGCAGGGAAATCACTAATGAAGAGTAGTCGATTCAGCACATTCTATAAAAAAATTTTTTTTTAATCGCGTTTATTAATTATTTCGAGAAATTATTAATATTACGAGAATTATGTTATTAAAAGACTATTAGCATTTTTTGGTCTCCTCAAAGGAGTGACATAAATTGACATGAGTTGACATTAAATCTGGTTAAAGTAAGTTATTAAAAATTTGACCGATATATTGTTAAAATCGAATATCGGATTAATAAATCCCATTCGTCATTACTATATATCTAGATAGTTGCAATGATCTACTCCTCGTTTGCGATTTCCTTCTCAACAAGCCAAATCTTAGATCCTTAACACCTTCATCCGAGAATGAACAAAGGGAGGCTGTTTTGTCTGCGGACGTCCGCGCGTCGTCCACATTCGGTCACGTCGGTCCCCGATCCGATGATCACTCCATCACGAACCCCAAACGAAGCCGTGTAGGTAGGTACGCATAAAAGTAAAGTAGAGATTGTGCGCATGCGATGCCGGTGATCGAGTTCGTATTTTTTAGCTTGCATTACACGATAGCCGGTGATAACAGCGAAATCGTTGGAGGAAATCGAAAGAAATCACAAAGTGTCTTATTATGTATCCCCCCCGTACATTAAATCGATTCGGTTCTATTTAGCTCACGAATTCGGGTGAAATGCAACCAAGTCGACAAGTGAAGATACTCACGTCACAGACGTACAAAAAGAAAAGAAATATTTGCGATTAAAAAAATTTTTTTTATTTATAAATTAAGCCAAAAAACGCATCTATATATCCATAAAAACACAACAGCTACAAGAACAACGACAAG
Source organism: Cataglyphis hispanica (assembly GCF_021464435.1). Classification (NCBI taxonomy): domain Eukaryota; kingdom Metazoa; phylum Arthropoda; class Insecta; order Hymenoptera; family Formicidae; genus Cataglyphis; species Cataglyphis hispanica. The sequence continues at coordinate 6,588,835 of NC_065965.1, read as the reverse complement.
ACCAGAACGTCGACACTCGGGGGACACTGAATAAAGAAAAAGGGGAACACACCATATTATAACACACCTCTGCGCGAAAAAGAAAAAAAAAACGAATACACGGCGTGCTTGTATGTTGCTGGCTTGCCTCCTCGCTTCCTGATAGAACGTCCTTCCCTGTTTTTGCAGCTTCGAGTAATCAGAGCGTTCAAGTCGACTCTGGAAGATCTGGAGGAGCGTCGCTCTGTCCATAGTTTACACAGCTTACACAGTATGCGCAGTTCACGCAGCCACACCGGGCCCCGACCACTCTCTGACTTCACATACATTGACGAAGACCCGACAAACACCACCGCGCAGAACGCCGCCTACAAGTCCTCTAATAGAAGTGCCGAGCCGATGATGAATCAGGATTACGAGACAAACTACAGAGGATCCTCCAGGATGCAACAGTCCCTCAACAGCCCCGCCTCGCCGTTGTTGCTGAGCGTGACCGGGCCGGCCAACGCGTACAATCATCATTACACCACTACCAATACCATCACCGATAACAAATTCCCCACTAGTAACGCCCTCAATCAAGCCCTGAGCCCCAATCATATGGTGCAGACGAGCAGTAATAGAGACAACACCGGAAATTCCCTGCTTCTGAGCTCCAACAATTTGGTTCTACCAGAGTTGACCAAACTCGTGCACGAGACCAGCATTTAAAGAATCTTTTCTCTGTTTTCTACATATCATTCCATCCTCCTCCATCCCTCTTTATCTTTTCTTTTTTTTTTTACTATCGATTTTATCATGTTTGATTTATCCAAAGTTTTATTATTCAACTTTCCTTTTCCTCATTTTGTATCTGTCTGTCTGTCCTTTGATTCGATGTCTCTTTCCCTTTGGCACTTTTTTCCTCTACTATGTAGAGGGACTTGTATATATATTCCTCCTGCGGTCTCATATGCATCGCGGGATCTCACTCGAGATCCTGCAATCTCGTCTCGCTCGATCCGTGAGGCGAGGGAGAGTATCATGCGTTTTAACTTTGCTCCTTTTCTTCTTTTGGAGTCAATTATCATCCGCCTCTATTTTCGTCACTTTTTCCCAAGAATGTACTTACCGCGTATTTTGCTCGTATCGGTCATACCCTCAACTACCTTTTTTTCTCTTTTTCGACTCCTCTCTCTCTTTTTCTCCGCCCCTCTGCCGGAAACTTCTTACCACTCGCTCAACGGGGACGGCGGATCTGATCTGATCTCAAAGAAATTGCAGCGCGCCGATTTAAGATACGCCCGCATATACACGAATAAAGGCGCAACATTGCGGCCTGCTTCTTATATAAATAAAACCGAAGGCTACCGTGTACTTAACACGCGCGTCGTATCGTTGGGGTGGGATGGAAGGCGAGGAAGAGGAGGGACGGTTGCGAAGAGACGGGGAGATTCTCCGCGAAATATCGCGAATGGTTTGCGAATGGCACGTTCTTCGTGCATGGGCTATACACTGTTGAGTATGATATATATAGGGATCCCGCTTTTTCCTATCGCTTTTTTCCCGTATTCGACTAGTGTACCGGATGAAAGTACTATTTTCCCCCTTTAGGGTAACATTCTGGAGTTTGTTGAACGATGGTGATATGGGCTGCGACGCAATCTCATAGTATTAAAAAAAAAAAATGAATATCTAACGAGAGGTCATTGCACTGCACAGTCATGCGAAACGATGTTTTAGAATATTTCTTAAAATAATTAACGTTATTCAATTAATACGTAAACGAGATTGATATTTGATGTCAGTGACGTCGCAAACATTTTTATTAATCTTAAGTAGTGCATTAATTTTCAAGAGAGTATTATCACGGTTTTATCGAGAGTTTTTTGACATTAAGATTTTTTACGTTTCGTTGAAGGGTAAGCCGTTGCAGCCCGCGTAAATATATATGCGTAATCTGATAATAATTATTAAATGATTAAATTTATTATTTCTGAAGAATGACGTTGTATGCCAATTCGTACATGAAAATAGTATTTTACCGTATACTTGACAAATGTAGACAACGCTTAAGTGCTTGTCCGCTTATGAATTAACCTCTCATACAATTGTTTACTTTATATATTTATCTATTTACTTATATATCTACCTATTTATTTATTTATCTACTGACCAATAATTAGTGATAAAGAATAATTAAAAATTAAAGCTAATTAACTCTTCATGTGCACTTTGACAAAATTCTGGAAAATGAGAGAAATAAGTTACAAATGAAAATAAGCTATACTTGTTTTTTTTTCTTTTTTTTTTAGAAAAATAAGTAAGTTATAATAATTTTAATAGTAGTATTCAAAATTATTATTTCACGTAAAATTATTAAGAATAAAATATTTTTTTATAAATTAAAATTTTTTTTCTCTGTCTCTCATTGTCATTGTTGCAATTTTAAAAAAAGTATCCGAGAAATTAGTTTGTATAAAGGATTTATTTTTTTTCCGGATTATATATAGCATCACTTTTGCTTCAGTGTTCACCAATTTGATAGTCAGTTTAATAATCACGTGTCACTCGTTTGCTTGCCTGTTTGGGATTGGATGTGAGTGTGTCTGTTCGCGCGATATAACTAACGACGACTCGACCCAGGTCGTCGAGGATGATGATGATGTCAGGGACAATCTACCTCTATTGAGATAAATCCTCGCGAATTAACACTTGTAACTGCTTTTCGCGAATGCGACTAACAAAAGACCTTCCATCCCTGTTCGGATAAAGAAGACGCGCGTTTCGGCGCCACTCGAGCGAGGGTACGGCTCGATCGCGATCGACAATCGAAAAGGATATCGGAGAGATCTATTTATTACAAATCTTCCCACATATATATATATATATATCACGACGAGAAACGACGTCTTTCCCGTCTTGGGGCTTAATGTACTTACATATGTACTCCACCATTATTCCTCAGTCTCTTCTATACTCACGATTTTCGTCGTTTTTGTGAGCGGGCTCAGTTCTATGGTATCTGAAATACTAAAAAGTATTACAAAATATTGTATTTTAAGACTTGAAACTGAATAGAAAACGCGCGAAAAACTCTTTCGTAATTTTCGATTCAGTACGTTATTTAATTATCAATCATAAACTATTTTTTGCCATATTTCTTTCCCTTTTAAATATATAAATTTTAAAAATTAATATCAAAATTTATAATACGTTGATTGTATTGAGAAAAGAATTATTGTAAAAATATGATGTCATCAAGAATATTTTGAAAGACATGTTCTTGTTATTTTAATATTTTTTTATTTATGTTATTGCATTAAACAAATCTATTTACACGTGGGACCAAAGGAGATCACTCCATGATAGTTCTGACCCCGGTCACGAGTCCTCCGGCTCGACTTCCCTCTTCTCGATATATCTTTCTTAATTTTGTGACCATCCTCAAGTATCATTCATCCCCCTATCTCTTTCTTTATCTCTATCATCTCCCTATCTATTCTTGCCTGTTTTCGAGCAAACCGAATTCTGCCAGCGATCCTGACAGATAGGATCCGATCTCCATCTCCCTCTCTCTTTACCTCTCTTTTTCTCTTTACATCTCTCGACTGCTCGAGACGAATCGCGGGGGCTCAGAGTGTTTTGGAAAAGCGTCGTCCGATAGAGAAACCCGTCCCCACTTTTTTTCGTTCGAGTGAAAAAGAAAAGAAGAAATAAGACAAAAAGAGAGAAAACGTCTGACGGAATATTCTACGGACGGAAGGAAGGAAATTAATAATTGTGACCGCGAATTATATATAGGACGGTTCGTTACCGATATTCTCCTTTGCCGAGCGACAGCGTCGAGTGTGTGATCGAAGCGGCGAATATATAAGTACGCAGCGACGATGTCGTTACGGACGGAGAGACGGAGGAGCGCTCTCGCTCTCGATATTGTATAATGTAAGTTTTATTCAATTTTTACGTACACTCTCTATTTCTCTCTCTCTCTCTCTCTCTTTCTTGTTCGCTTTTCTCATTTATTTATGAATCTTGTAAAAGTAAAAATTTAGGACCCGCGACTGTACGAATTTTTCTCTAACGAACGCGTCGACCGTACAATCGTCGTCGACCGGCATTCCAGGGAATCGTCAACGCGATTTAAATTCATACCCGTGGAATTGAAAGCGATGTGTAATTCCGATATATATATATATATATATATATATATATATATATATATATATATACGTAACTTATAAAATCCCGACTTGGTGCTTTATATCTTTTTTCTCATATCTATTCGACGATATTCGACGATGTATTTCTCCGCGTCGAGAAAAATGTCGACGTCTTCGTCGAAATTATGTCGATTTCAATTCCCGCTGGTACCTTTTTCCCCCACGCTCCATGTTGCGTAGAGGAAAATGTCGCCTATGGATGAAGAAATGTACTTAATCATCGGATCTCGTTATCTCTTCTTGGTCTATTTATCCTTTCGTTGTTCTTTCTCGCTGATTCAAAGTGACTGTAGAAATGGAAAAACTTATACAGGGATAATCCGGGTAAAAGAATTATATCGACATCTGAATAATTGTAACAATGCAAGAGACTTTGAATCGTTACAATTAACGAAATTGTTGAAAGTAATGATAGTGTATCAAAAATTTTTTATTTAATATTCATTATACTAAGTTGTTGAGAAAATATGATTTTTTATTATTATAAATTAATGCGATTAGCATAGTAGTTACTTCGATCATCCCTCCCTCTCACTTTGTTCCGCTTTTCCAAGATCGACGAGATACGCGAAGTTCGATCACCGAAAGATGGAACGTGGTAGCCAAGAATTTTTCTTCTTTTTCTTTTCTCTTGTTTTTTTTTTTTCTTTTAATCAGTCACTTAATTTCGTATATCGAGATAATTTTTGCGACTAATTGTCGTTGATTTTTAAATGTGTCTGCTACTGCCAGCGCGTTGAACACACGTCGAGAAAAATTTAAATAAAGATACAAAAGATAAACACAGTACAGAACTAGAAAGAGCTGTGAAAACTTAGTCGTTAGGTCTTCTCCTGGTTGCGACGTTTCAGCTGCCATCTTAAAATAAAATAACGCGACGTAAGGGCCCCCGCTGAACGGACGAGTTTCTTTCGTTCGACCGATAATTATTCATGCGAAATTGAAGATTTGATAGCTACGCACCGTATAGTACAAGTAATATAGTAATTGTACTCAATTTTGGAATAAAAAAAAAAAAATAAATCGCGACAGTTGAAAGTCGAACAAGAATTAAAAATCATTAAGCTACTAATATATTTTTGAATTTTAAATATAATGATAAATAATTCGTGGCTACGGAAATTTTTAATTATTAGATTATAAATTGTCAATTCCTACAACTTGAGACCATTTGTCATTTAAATTAGACTTTGTATGGATCCTCCATTTTCACGAAGCAAAATCTATTCTATGTAGAATACGTGACTTCATATTTACAGAAGGAGATTCCATTTAAGTTGTCGAAACTCGTGGGATTGTAAAGGAAATGAAGATGAGGCGATCTTTCTAAACTCACTCGCAAATGCTTTCAAACTTGAGAACAGTTTTCTCGGCGGACGGTCCTTACGACGTGGATGATAAATCGAATCTTGACACTCCCCAATTACTTCAGTAGCATCGAAAATAGAATTCTGTTCGCTCTTGCAGCCACGTAAGGTCCGTATTACATGTCACAATGTTTTAATTAGTCATGGTGATCTCAAAAATTTTATATCCAGCGCCTCAATATAAATTCATTGTTAATCCATTATTGATCCAACAGGTTTTATATAATTGAAGATATACTTGAAGATTTTTCGTGATTTCAATTTTCATTTCAATCAGATTTTTTCTTTCACGCAATTTTCTTCTGCTTAAATATAATTTGTAATATTATTTAATTGATATATATGCGATCAAACGAAAATAAGGAAGCTGAAAGAATTGAGAATTTATAAGCCCCAATTAAGTTAACATATCCGTGCAAATTCACGACAAGCGTAATACGGGCCTCACGTGACTTACACGTGCCCGCAAAGCGACGCGAATCCGCGTATGTTCGGTTCACTATTTCCGGCGAGCTCTTTTGCGGATCCCGATATGGATGGTAATCGGTGATTCCCCCTCGGCCGATGCGATAACGAAGAATCTCATTTACGAACGGCGTCGCTTGTGCGCGAGTGCGTAATCACGACTCGCGGTGATAAAGGTACGCGCGTGTCGTGAAAAACTTAGGTGTGTACACAGGCCCGTAAATCGAATCGCGATTTGTAGCAAACGAGAGAAGACATCCTGGTTTTTAATATCGTATAATATTAGTCTGTTACTGTGAGAAAAAAAAGAAACTCTAAGAGCATATATATATATATATATATATATATATATATATATATATATACAATTATAATATATTATAAATATGTATAGTTGACTATATCGATTTAATGATATGTGAATAGGGAATATATTATTATTATTATTATTAATATTATTAATTATTATTATTGTTATTATATAAAATAAAGTTTAAGAGACGTTAATCAAATAACAAGTCCGATAGAAGGAGATCAGCGGAGAGGGTGGTATCTTCAGATTTTTCTTGTATGCTCGTTCGCTCTCTCATCCTCCCTTTCCTTTTTCCCTTCTCTCCTCCCTTCGTTTTTCTACCTTTTCTCGTGTATCATTGTTTTGCCACCCCCTCCGCTCCTAAAAGCAAACGAGGTACATCGAATCGTCGATGAATCGCTTTTAGCCTCTCCTGCGCGACGCTGATTGAAGGGAAGTAGAAAGGAAGAAAAAAAAAAAAGGAAAGAGCCGGAATTTGAAGTGCGAAAATGGTAGAAGATATGGAAGAGAAGGGAAAGAGAAAATAAAACGTGCATGTGCGAGACGGGGGACCGTGGAGGCCGTCGATCCCGCCAAAGAAGACTTCTTTTTTCTCTCTCGACTCGTAATTACGTAATCACGAAAAAAGAAACGAAACGAAACGAAAGCTGCACAATGATCGACTTGGTCAATAAAGCGATACAAAATCTTTTCCACGCTTGGCTTGTTGCTGAATCAATCTTTCTTTCTGTGTTTCTCTATATATATATATCTTTTTCTTTGTCTCTCTCTCTTTCTCACGATCCGGGTGGACTATCGAATCACGATTATCCTCTCTCCTATTTTCCCGCATCACGCTATTGCTCTCTCGATCTTCCTATTCGATCGTTCGGACAGGTTTGAAAACGTTCTCGAACGACGCATGCTCCTTTTTTCGACTTGACCGCTTTCAGGCCAGGTAGAAGATACGCTAATCGCGAGAAAGTATATATATATTGCGATCGATTTATACATAGATCGCGAGAGAAGAATCTCGTCCGATGATTAGTTTCGTATCATTAGTTTGGAAAATAGGACACCGTTCGATACAGACTCTCGAAGAGAATCTCTTGCGACGATTGTTTGCGAAGGCGATATCGATATCACCTTCCAATCAGATTTCTATTCGCGACCTGTATGTTATTGATCCGCATTAGTGAGACAAATACAACAGGACGTCGATTCTTCGATTGACCGACAGCGATCTCTATTTATTCTTTAAATCCAACAATGTGTCTCTACTAACTCTCTCCATACTATGACTACTAATACACACATGATCTTCTCGATGATGCCTCTCATTGACGTCTAATGCACAATGACGGGTAGCGACAGAGATAGTATCATCATCATTATGTAACTTCCTATATATCTTCGTTGCTTTCTACTATAAACTTAAAATACCCGTCGAAATATAATGCCTGCAAATCGAAATCTATTTATACTGAATTCCTAATTAATCTCTTTTCTATCTCATTAAGCTTAATAAAATAAATTAGTATAAAATAAAATTAGTAATAAAATAAAATTAATTAGTTCAAAGATATTGATTGGAAATATAATAAATATAATATATAAATATAATGCATAAATACAACATAAATATAATTAATCTGCGATGATTACAATAATTATAGTTTTGATAATTCTCAAGTGCGATATAATTCCGATCATTTGAATTAAAATAAATTAAATATATTAATATAATATTGAAACAAATTGTTTGTGGAAATCTTGAATTAAAATGATTTTTTTTGCGCATTTTATTTCGACAGGATGTCGATTGTTGCGATTTCTGTCAGTCGACGGATCGCGATGGAATATTCGACGAATAAACTATCGATCTCATCTTCTTCACTTTGAACGACCACGCAACAACTAACTTTGTGCACATCTTTTCTCGTAATTCCATCTATTCGCTGACTTATATATATATATATATATATATATATATATATATATATATATATATATATACCGATTCTCTGTATATCTTTCTACGTCTTTGCGCTTGTCTGTCTGTATATTGATTCACTTTGGCACGGCACTCTCGCTCATACTTTGTCCCTTATCAGCGAGGCCGAATTGCACCGACAGTCTTAAAAACTAATCCCGAGTTGATATCGACAATTTTCTATTCTTTTTTTTTTTTTCAAATTACAATTTCATTCGTGATATTATCAAGGGAAAAAAGATGCAAAATCGATGTAATGTAATATTCATTGGAATTTGACATTTTAATTATTTAAGAAAATAATTGTTATGTGTTAAACAATTTGCAGTGAAATTTAAATATATAAAATGCGATCATCTTAATTAAATTTTATAGTGAAAAAATTTATCGAGAAAAATTGAGTTAAAGGGACTCGGGACATTTTCAAATTTATTTTTGTAATTACAATTTTTTTTTATTTTTAGGCTTATTTTGTAAAGAATTTAATTAAAAACATAGAAAAGCAGTTCTCTTTTTTGATACTTGTATTCGTTTTTGAGAAATTAAAATGCAAAAATCATTTATAAAAGCCCCGAATCCCTTTAATAGTTAATAATTTCTTTAATCAGGTCAATTAATAATTATTGAGCAAAGTGCTAATGTTACGAATATTGCAATGGGATTTTTGAACGATATTGGTGCAATTGGCTCCAAATCAGCTTCCGGTCACATGTACTCGAGCCCAGCTCGGTTTACAGAAAGAAGAATTAAATGCCACACACACACACACACCCTCAACATAATCTATAATACTCAGCAATCTAATTTAAATTTACGTAAATTCCAATTTCGCGATTCGCGAATGAACTTTAGAAATAGCGAAGATATTAAAACGAGAGACGTGTTCCCGAGCGGGAAGAGTCCTGAAACCGGCAAGAAGAGACGCGACCATCACCATCAGATCCGATCTCACAGTCACACTGATTACTTACGCAAACATCAGCATTTCAATGATACAAACCACAATGAGAATGTGTCACCCTTAACCCTCAAGCTCGCGTTTCGCGCGGAAGATAATTTGATCCTTAACTGGTACATGTAGAGGAAATTGTATCAAGAAATAAGAGATGGTGAAAAAAATAAAGAATATATATAAGATCATTGATAATTTTTGAATGAAAAAGAAGAGAAGAATCCTAGAAATGTATCTTGAAACTTGTATCTTCCTTTTTAACGAGAGAAATAAAAGAATATTATTATTTCTAAATTAATTTGAAAATAAATAGTACCTCGTACATCATATATTTATTATTTTTTTTTTTCATTTTTTATATTGTGACAAACTGTATATAGATACATAATACAGTATAATAAATGCGATTCAATATTATATTTAATTCTGAAGAAATTTTATTTTAAAGCACTCACATCTGACATAAAGTCTCATTGTACCAGTTAAGTATTAACATAAATAACATGCATTCTTCAGATATGTTTATTGGATAAGAAAATAAACAGAAAAACATTCAAAGTTTCTCTAGAGATTCTCTATTCGATAACAAACATTCATATAGTCTGCAAAAAATTATCGACCCGAAATTATTATGTCGACGTAAGGATTAATTGTTTATACAAGGCCAAAGTGTCTCATTATTAACATATCTCGCTACATCCACGATAGAGTAAAGAATTAATTCTTACGCCAATATTATGGTCGATAATTAATTGCTTTATTTATTAAATTTCAAAGAATCGCGCGTTTAAATCTTAAAAAATAATTGATAAGTGCATCGCTTGAGGGTTGAAGAAGTGGTTACGCGCCGATCCGATCGTTCCACTCTGTTGTAACCATTATGTTATCCTTTACTCTTGAAGGTGATAGGTGGCGAGTTGCAGGAACGTTTGATACCGGTACCCTACAGCAAGAGTTCGACAGACCAAGCTGTAAGCGCTCCTCTCTTGCTCTATCTCTCTCTCTCTCTTTCTATCTCTCTCTCTCTCTCTCTCTGTCTCTATCTATCTATCTATCTATCTCTTTCTTTTTCTCTGTTACTCTCTCTCGATCTCTTCCTTTTCGCTCTCTGTGTCACTCGCTTATTTGCTAGCCCGCAGCTGCCTTTTAACTTTCTCGCTTTTACACGCTTCTTATTCTAATGATCTCTCTCCTCCCACCAAGATCTTTCCTCTTCCCTTCTCCTCTCTCTTCCCTCTCCGTTTTCTTTTCTTTCCCGCCTTTTACATGAAATACTTTAGAAGTTAGAGTTATTCCAATAATTTGTAAGTCACTCTTTGTACTTATAGCGAGTCTTACAAGTTATAAGGATTTATCCCATGCTCTCTTCTTCTTCTTCTTCTTTTATCTTCTACTTTCCCTCTGATCTTGCTGTTTTATCTATCTACGTATACTTCCCGCTTTCTACTTTATACTGTTCTACAATAGGATAATATTACGGCTTGTACTACTGGACCGGGCAGCCTTTCCTGCCCTCGACGTCAATACGAAGGAAAGGTACATGTCTGTGTTAATCCTCGATATCCCAAGCTTGAAGCGCGGCAAGGATTAGCGATACCCGAGTCTATATGCTGCGTCGTTGTTGCTTATAGGGGCTTTCGTTGGTACAAATTTTCTTTATTTATTTGACATAGAGAGAGCTACTTTCTCGCTGAAAACAGACGCCGCTCTAATCGCAAGAGATTCCTCATACAGGAATCGCTTCAAGAATATTCTTGGTAGAGAGCCGAATTAAATAAGGAGACATTTTGAAAAAAATACGATTTTTTCATTAAATAGAACTTTTTCCTTTTTTTTTCTTTTGTTTGTTTTTTTTTTGGACAAATTACATCAGCCCTCTGGTGGTACAAGTCCGTCTCTTTACGTTTTATTCTAACTCTTTTCCCATCTTTCATCTCCGCAGCTCTTATCTGTGTTATCGTGACTTAACATCAAACATCGTGTATTCGTCGTGTGTCTGTATCTCATATATCCCACATATATTCCGCTCCTCGATCTCGGTAAGGGATCGAAGTTTGTTATTATTATTTCGACGAAATTTTTTCATTCGAAAATTGAGCTTATCGATTTCGATTCCTGTCGCGAGATTGTTTATCCCGCTTTTTTACCTTTCGATACACGTGTTTCCATCTCGCCGCATCTCGCGAGTCTAAAAGTCCTTCTCGTTCCTTCCGCTCATATCGATTCAAAGAATAAATCGCCAATGTCGAGCGAAAGTCGACAGGACATGGATCTATTAAAAAAAAAAAAAAATCGAATTAATTTTACATCAGGCTAATTCTCTCTCCTCTCTCTCTCTCTCTCGTTAGGTCTCTTTGCGATCATGCCAAGTAACGAATCACATCGAGATACGATCACATGTTGCATGACAGAGACGCGATGCACCCTTTAAACGTGAATTAATAATTAATTTAATAAATAATAAATACATTAAAAATTAATAATTAAACGTGAAGATCGTGTTGTAAAAAAAAAAAAGAAAACAACGTGCGAAAATTTGCCTCCACACCTTGATTGATTGCCGCTTATTTTTGTCAATTAAATGTACAGCTGTGTATATGTATATAGATATGCGATCGTGTGTGTGTCGTGTTGCATTGTAACTGCAATTTTCGATGACCGCGATGCGTCTTTTCCTTTTGACATCGCTTGAGATTGCGAGCCTTGCACGTTGCTTTTATTGTGCATCTTGCGGGCGACAAATTAAACGTCACGTGAAACAAAACGTTTCGTTTCCCGATTCGATATTTAACTCCACGCGATTAATTTCTCGTCTGCGCGAAACGCATTGAATGCAGCTATCTTGCACGAAGGATATTTATGCATTGCAGCACGTGTTATTTTTCACAGCGTATATATTAATGGAAAATTTGTACTTTATACAATCAAAAGTGACGTTATTTCGACGAGTTTGTGCGTCGATGCTACAGACATCCAAGGGAGATCTCTACGATTTTATTACGATCGTGACGCGAAAATAAGAGAATGAGATAATTTTTTTTTTTCCCGATGTGTCGAGAGATAAACTCGCCGAGAACCAGACAGCACAACATTTATGATAAATATTTATAAATATTTTTTATTTTTTATTATTCTTTGAAATATATAAATATTTTGTATATATTTTATATTAAGAAAAGAAATCATAAAAACTTTATTCAATATATTATTAAAATATAGACTACATAGAAAATATATTCTATGTATATGGTAAGTAAAAAATAAATATTTATAGTAATATTTTGTAAATATTTTTCAATATTTTTATAAATATTTTTATGTTATTTATGATAATCTGTTAAATCAAAAATCATAAAAATGTTTATAAAATATTTTAATAAATATTTATAAAATATTCAAATTATTATAAATACTTTGTACATATTTTATAAATATTGTGTGCTGTCTGGATATGTCAGTCTCAATTAAATCTTTGATTTAATCTGTAAGAACTTATTTTTGAATTAAATTCTATATCATGTAATCTGATAGATCGTGACGCGATCTGAGCCGAATCAACGAAATCCAAATTTTAACAAATTGTGACAAATCGTGACGAATATAAATAATATATATTTTACAAATTCAGGCGAGTGGATCTCAATTATGGTGTGTGGTTCTCCACTGAAGGAGAGACCGATATTCTCTGTATATATATATATTTTTTTTTCTCTATCGAAGCGTCTTCTTTTCATATACATGCTTATCACATTTTGCCCCTACAGTATTATTATCATCTTTATTCCAAAAAGAAACCTTTCAGACACTCGACGAAGATCGATGGAACGTAGTACACATTTGCCATTACGCTGCCGATCAATCAATCGATTTTCTGGTAACGCCACAATCGCTAAATAAAATAAACTAAAGTATCTCGTGATAGGAGAGATACGAGGAAAAAAGTTCGAGGCGAAAGTTTTCTCGATAAAAGTGAGAAAATTTCATATTTTTACAACAAATATAATTTATTTCAAATTTGTAGAATAAGCGAAATTGTAATTTTTCTATAAATTACAGTCAATTGATATTTCGCTAAATCGATAACGCGATATATATATATATATATATATATATATATATATATATATATATATATATATATATATATAGTTATCGGATATACAAAAGTTCAATTTCAAGAGAGTTTCATTTTTTTCTTGACTTAAAAAAAAATTCTACTAGATGGAAGATATATTGACTAAATTTTCTTCCGAATATTGTTTAGGAAGACACCGCTTTTTATTTTTCTGTCGTCTCTTCTTTCTCCATCTCCTTTTTCTTTTCCTTTTTTCTTCTTAGCTCCTACGTTTCTCTCTCTCTCTCTGTCTCTATCTCTTTCTTTCTTTCTCTTTTTCTATTCATCCTTTTAATTGTCATCCTTGTCCCTGACATCCTTCCACGTGAAACTCGATACGACATACCGTCTTTTTCTGTTGAGAGAGTCGTCGTCCGTATATTGCGATACGTATTATCGGCAGTGCGCATTACTTGGCGTAGCGTGCATGTTGTTTCGTATCAGACGCAAACGCAAAGAGAAAAAAAAAGACTGAAAAAAAGAATGCAGACACATATATAAGCGCGTGAGAAGAAGCGCGCGCAAAGCTCCGAGAACCCGAGGTGCATTCTTCGGGGTCTGTAGCTGTATGTAACAGGTGGCGTCGAAATACGAAGGCGTCCCTCGCGTAAGTATTCTCTTTTGACTGTTGTGTGTGTGTGTGTGTGTGTGTGTGTGTGTGTGTGTATCGGCGATAATTAATACCACGCCCGTTAATCTCGGGCGGGAGAAGACTTTTTTGCGAACGCAAGAAAGAAAGGAAGGAAGAAAGCCGAAGATCGTGGACTGATGGAGAGATTTTCTCTCTCATCCCCCCATCTGTCCCCTGCTGTCAACTGTAAAAAGCTGACTTTTTTCGGGGAAATTTCTGAGATGACAGCCGAGTCACACACACTGACATACGTTTGCTGGGCATGCGATCTTGCCGAATGCATGCAGCTGATCACAGCCTATAGATCTTCTTTTCCACTTTTTTTTAAATCTTTTTGTATTATGTACGAACTGTGTGTAGTTTTAACCGTTGCATGTGATGCACGATATTTTTCTCGTGTATTGCTCGCCGTATTTAACCGTTTTTTCTTGTCGATGATTCCCTGATGTGGTCTGCTATATATATAATACACACTTTCACGTTCACACGAAACGTCGACGACAAAATCCGTATAGAGTGCGGATTTTGTTTCTTTCTGGCGTCATGTTGCCAGATTTTCCATCGGAGACTAATGTCTTACGTTCCGTTTCGCTATTCGGAACAATCACGATAAAAAATAGCCACCGCCAAAGGACGTGGATCATCGAACGGTGAGTCGAACGTCATCGGGTTTCTCGATGCGTTTGCCAGTAAGGATTCGAAAGAATGCGGAGATTTGTTCAGATAACGGATACGAAACGAGAAACATCTACCAGAGCACGTCTGGCAGCACTTTATTGCATCGCTTAGGATGCACATCAGTCGGTTTCTTAATCGAGGAACCGCTGCTTCTAAGATCGCGAATTATCGAATTAATTTGCGAAAATAAATGTATACAGGGTGCAGCTAAAAGGTAAGATTGGAACTTTTTCTCGCAGTCGATACTCTTTGGCCTTTTCGCATTTTCATGTGCTCGTCGATATTTGTATCATCGCTGAATGGCGTTTTAATCATTGATACTTTTTCATGAAATTATTTGTCTGATCAGTTACGGGCGGTCTCCACTCAAAAATTACTATGTCAATCATCCACGTGTTGCGCGTCTTACGTAATCACAATCGCAGTGAAAAATTTTTGCGATTGCGGTAGCTGTAAGTAGAAAATCCCAATCGATGATCGGCCACGTTGAGTAGAGAAACTAAGCGATAAGGCTGACGTTGACCGCAGTGGAGGAAGCGCGTGACTGATCAGCCATCGAGCGCAAAACTAGCGAGATAATCGATTTGAAATCGAGAGTTATCTAATCTCGCGGAGCAAAAAAATCTCGATGTTTGCATAATTACGATATCGAAGATTCAGCTCGTCGAGATTATTATTATAACCTTCCGTTATGAATGAATTGATATGCTAGTAGGTTACGATTATATCTCAGATTCGAGGACTCTCAAGGCTTATCTCTGAACGCGAATCGCAGCTTTTTCTATTGCTTCTTTCTGAAAGAAGTTGATACGAGCTTTCCCAAATCATGTATCATGTTGCTTGATTAAGTGGCAATCCAGACTCTTGTCTATCGATATCGCTCTCCTCTCCTTTTTTAAATCGCGTCTGTCTGTTTATTTATCTGTTTTATGCTTTTCTCTTTTTCACTTTTTTTCCTATTTTTTTCTCGATCGATTAAGGCTTCTCCGACGCTACGAGAGAAACACACTGTGTATAACCGCATAAATGTCACGTGTCGATTCGTTCCGCGTTGTTCGGCGATCAGCGATCAGCCAAGACTTCCTCCAAGTAATAATCAGCTGTTATATTTTGACAGTTCTATAAAAAAATTTATTTTTTGAAAATTTCTAACTTTCGAAAATAACTCGAAATTTGATATTTCAAGATTGAAAAAAAAATTCGGTTTTGATTTAATTCAATTTTTTTAGTTATAATTTTTCGCGAGAATATGCGAAATACATTTTTTTTTTCATCGCATAATCAGATAATTTTGAAGGAAGTCACGTCGGATGCTGGAAATTCGTCGCCGGATACGTGGATTGAATTCATGATGCTTCTCGATCATCAATTGATCAATTGTAAATCATTGGTCGCGCATGTATATACCAGCCATGTGACTCAGCTTGGCGATGTGACGCGTTCACAATAGCAGAAGAAGAACAAGGACGCGATGTTTTTCTTCTTTTTCTGTTTTTCTGTCTATTTTTATTCGTTTCGAAATTTCGTTTCGACTAGCCAGCAGCTTCATTCTTCAAGCCGTCGACAACACGCAGAGATAGAAGAATCGATTGTGGATACCTTTTTCTTTCGATAATTTTTTTTTCCCTCTCTCCAATGACTATAATGTTGATGGGTGCATGCGGTGTTTCGCGGCAAGTTGCAAGCATAGTTGCAGAGCGGCGACGTCGGTACCATCTTCTTTTGCAGGCCGCGTAATTGCAAGGTACTCGATTAGAAGCGATCGACGAACATCGGGACGAGTTTGCAAAAGTGGTAATCGGCAGCAAAAATGTATCTTTCAATCAATTGAAAGTCGATATTTTCTTCGCGAAAACTGTGCCGCAAATAATCAAAAAATTATAAGTGTCATTTTTTAAAATATCTCATTTTTTATCAAGTGAAATATTAGATATTATATGAAACTTAGCTTAGTTTCTTGATTGTCGAATAATTGAATACAAGATATTGTGTGATTAGATATCAATTATAATAACATGTATTAATTATAGATTCATGATGAGAACAGTTCCTAAATTTAATTATTAAACGTGTGCGCCAAATTCTCGCTAAGAAGAAGTCGACTTTTATTGATTCCCACGTTTGCTAAGCTCACCCCTCTTCTCCCTTCTGTACAGGATGAACCTCGAATTGTCAAAGTTGATGTTAGGAGAGTGATAAACAGCATTTTGCAGGCTTAACACTTTGCGGACTGGGCACAAATTTATATATATATATATATATATATATATATATATATATATATATATATATTCTTCCGATGATTTAAGACGAGATGACGATTTACAATCGTACACATTATGAATTAGAACGAAGTAATATGTACTTGCACGCAGATCGCGCATAAAGATGATATTTGTGCAAAATTTAATAATAGATATTTCAAACAAATTTTATTTTGCATTCAACATAGGAGTCTTATTAAAGTCACCCATCCTCAATGTGTTAAGCGTCTCTAATAAGTTTAGCGTCTTCAACACATGATTCTGGAGAATCGCAAAGATCGTTCTCTCACTGTCTCTCTTTCTATCTCTCTCTCTCTCTCTCTCTCTCTCTCTCTTTCTTTCTCTCTTAAAGTAAGTATGCCGAAGTATCGCAAAGATTCTCACATGCAACTCTCACAAACCACTCTCTCCTATCCTCATACCGACGCAGCTGCTCCGAACTCTGTGTTCTAATAATGCCTTGTTCCGCAGGGCGAGCCAAGCCCCGCTAGTTCTGTAACATCTTATGGCATCGCTGCTTACTGTCTTGTTTACGTATCTCAAATGGCGGGAATGCAAAGCGAATTGGGGTCTTAAGGATGAATCGGATAAAAGACAATTGCCGATACGATCTGATTGAGTCAAATATTTAATTTAAATAAGCTCTCGACAAATTGGAAAAATTAGAATGGAGGGGAAAGAGAAATTTTTTTTTTTTCTTCACATGCGATTCATCCTTCGATTCCGTTCTCCCGCCATTGCTATACATATTAATATCTGTATAGGGTGTCCCACAAGACTGGCGCGTTATCCTTTAACGAAAGCTTCCTTCACTGATTGGCAGCTGGTCTTTCCGATTCTGTCTGAAGGAATTTTAGTTAATCTTTAAAATATTGCAATAGCTTTCATTTTAATTAACACGAGGAGATTGAATTTCTTGGGAAAGATCGACTCCAAAAATGACGGAGAAAAGGAACGAGCTGGTAAAGCATAAGGGCGATCAGTTTTGCGGACAATTTTCCGCATTTGGAATCTCTATTGTGCGTATATATGTAGGTATACATACAGAGATGTTTCTAAAGTGATCATCTATAATATTTTGCAAAATAATAAGAAATATAAAAAACATTGTCAAGACATAATAGAAGATATTTTATATATTTTATGGACTTTAATTTTATTATCCTTGCATTCATCATCAATGATATGGGATTGAAAGGGAAATTTAAAAAATTAACAGAGATCGTGTAAAGCAATTGAACTTCTCAAATACACGAATTTGTATAATAATGGACATGCCACATTATGCCAATGTGTGTGTAACAATTAAAAAAAAAAAAATTTCTAACTTCAAAATAGATAGTCACTTTAGGAACACCCTATATACATATGTCTATACGCAATCTTCGCGGCCTCTTCATTCTCTGAGCCTGAACATCTTTCCTATCTATATTTCGAGTGCGTGTGCCGGCAACCTGCAACTTTGCTGTTGCGTGTGCCTGTCATTTACCCCGCTCGCACATCGGCGACGACGCCGCCGCTGACGGGGGGCGCGCCGTCGTCGCCGATCGGCCCCCCATTTAGACCAGACTGATCTGACCGTCACCGGCTTTCCAATTTGCAGATCCGCGTAGTGAACGCATTTCGGCAGGGCCTAGACACGCGCTACGGCGAGCACAGCAGCACCACCCTGGCGGAGGTACTGAGGAAGCAGTCGTCCTTGAGCAAGCGACTCTCGCAGACGAGCAGCATCGAGTACGCCGACAACATACCGGACGAGCTCACCATACCGGAAATTGACGTCGAGAGGCTCTCGAGTCACAGTCACACCGAGACTGCCGTTTAGAGACGACGCCGCCGCGTCGTCAGTAGCGACGCCTACTACTACTACTACTACTACTATTACTACTACTACTACTACTACTACTACTACTACTACTATTACTACTATTGCCACTACGAGCAGGCCGACGATAACGACGACAGCGTCTTCGACATCTTCGTCGTCTTCCTGTGGCCGTCGGTCGCTCCTAACGGAAGAGCAGGGGGTTTACAGGAAGCGAATTGGAGAGAAAAACTGTACGAGAGAAAGGGGGTACGGGAAGAGGGAAGGAGCGGAGTGGAGGATCCGTTGTTAGTTGCTTCGACGAATACGCGCGTGCGCGCGTCCGCAACAAAGGGGGGGGGGGTGTCCTTTGACTCTCCGTTGGGCCCCCTTTTTTATTCTCGCGACGAGAACGACGCGATGAAACCGCTGCAGCGTGTGCGAGAAAGACATCAATTATAAAATATTACCCCAAAGTAACGCACCACTGCCTCCTATACGTAGTTGAGTTATGTTACGTACGCCTCCTTTACGTTCCCTCACCGTACCACCTTAAGTCTCTCTTGTGTTTCTCTCTTTTATCGTGTGCGCGTGTGCGTGTTTGTTGAGAATTCTTTCGTTCCTTGGCGCATCGCTGTACGGAAGAAGCGCGATGACGGCTGCATGAGCTGGGGACGCGAAAGGGAAAGCAAAGGGAGGAGGAAAGAGAAAGGAATTGAAGAAGTTGAAAGGGAGAGAGAGAGGGAGAGAGAAAGAGAGGAAAAAGGGAAAGATCTTAAAGCGTATATACAGCTTATATCTTGAATTGTAGTATCATCGATGATTTCCCGTCTTCTTTCTTCTTTTACCTTCATCCCTTCGCCGTTTCTTCCTCGGGCTCGCTCTCTTTCTCTCTCTCTCTCTCTCTCTGGTTATCTTCTTTCTTCTTCGCCGCGTGACATTCTCTTTCCCTCGTTCTCTTTCTCTCACTCCGTGCTCTCTTCATCTATATATATATATATATATATATATATATATATCTGCCTTTCTTGCTCTCTTTCTCTATTCTTTCTATATATATATATATATATATATATATATATATATATATATATATATATATTGTCATTCCTTCAATGATCATTCTTTCTTTTTTCTCTTTGAGAAATTATTTTTTCTCTCCTTTTGCAACTCTTTCTCTTTTCCTTTATTGCTCTCTCCCAATCTCTCTCTCGTGCTCTTGACTTAAGGATGATCTAGTCACTAGTTTGTATTACTCTAATACTTCCGTGAATATACTCTGCACTGGGGGTGCCTTAATGAGAGAAGAGAATTTGTGAGGAAGAAGAACAAAAGCGAAAAAAGCAGCAATGTCTCTGTAAATGTAAATTGTTTTGTAGCGTGTTATATCGTGTAATATATATCGAGAAGAAGCGAAAGATATAAAATCGGAGAACATGGAAATGGGCGAAAAGAGCGAGGGGAGGAAGTTAGAGAAATATTAAATACATAAAGTATAAAGTCGCATCGATTCTTCTTCTTTGCCGAAAAAAATGCCAGATTACGGAATCGATCGCCACGACATTGCCATTTTATTACGCTTAAATCGATACGGAAATTCTGACAGTAAAGGCGTAATCACACGCGTTGCCGCACCTGCTTCAGCAATATATATGTATATATATGTTTCAGCAATTATTGCTGAATATATATATATATATATATTGCTGCGAGTTGAAAGAAAAGAAAAGTAGAAGGTGGAGACGGGATGACGGTCAAATCGCGTTTGCACACGCAGAGAAAAAAAAATGAGACGGACACACGCGAGCAGGCGATAATACTTACAATCGAGGAGAAGATCACATTTAACCGACGACTCGATTTAAAAACAATCGCTTCATCGCCGAGGGACCTAATGCGACCTAAACGGGGGTAGTCTTACCCTCCCCTGGGTACGCCGGAAAAAAAAAGAAATAAAAAAAAACGAAATAAGATTTTTCGTTCATCCTGTGACCACGATGTTATTCTCAGGATCTGTCGATTTCACGCAACGTTACGAAGCGCGAATATATATATATATATATATATATATATATATATATATATATATATTAATAAATAAATATAATTATAAATATCACACTACACACACAGTAGAGAGATATCCGTATCTCTCGCGTATTGCGACGAAATGTGTTTCTTCTCACGGCTGTTCAAGAGCAAGAGAACAAAAAGAAAGGAAAGGGGTAAGAAAAGAAAAGGCAAAGAGAGGGGGAAATATATAGGAAGATATTCGCGAATGCTCGATTACGCGATTATAATCGAGAAACATGCCATCGCCCATCGGATCCCGACGTAATAAAAACGTTGGCAATATAGGTTTATTATACTTCGTCGTATAAGTTTTACGTTCTTAAGTGCAAGACCGCTGCCAAATAATAGAGAATAGCGTAATGTATGTACGAAGTCACATCTCCATGAAGTCAGTAGCTCGTATTTTGTAGTTTTAGTTTATGTTTTTTTCTCAACCGCCCTTTTGCAAAGAAGAGAGAGAGAGAGAGAGTGTGTGTGTAAAAGAAGTGAGAGACAGAGAGTGAGAGGGGAGAGAGAGAGAGAGAGAGAGAGAGAGGAAAGAAAAACACATCGAGTGTAAAAAGGAGAGAAAAATAATAAGAAGAAAGAATACATGCAGAGAGAAGTGTGTTAAGTAAAAAAAAAGAGGAAAAACATTGTCGAGTCTTCGAAGTACCTAAGTCAAGTTATTACATCCCGTCATCGTTTACATTACGAGAATTAACGCTGGAAAAGAAAAAAAAAAAGAATATAAGTAAAAGCAAAGAGAGTTTCTTTCTCTTTTAGGTCCGTATAATATACATATATACATACATGATAGGACTTCGTTTGAAAAAGGCTTTAAGAGGCCTATTTACTGCACCTTATTCTAGTCTTAAGCACTCTATATGCCTTACACTGCCAAATAATAAAGACGCGCTGTTGTTATGTATACCTTTGTGTTACACGCACGCACACGAACACACATTCACACTCACAACAAGCACGTATAAACACACGCAATCACAGGCGTAACATACGAACATACATTATCATCCTTCCATTATTGTTATCATTGTTCCTTTCGCCGTCGTAGCATTACGATGTCATTTTGTCCTAATTTAATTCATTCATCAACATTATTTTCCAATTTTTGTGATTTTCGTAGAATCGCAAATAATTATTCTCTCTCTTATTACACGCTTGAATATGCACAAGATAGGGACAAGAAAGCGAATTCTTGAAGATAAACGTAAAGCTAATTTATGCAAATTCGAGAATTTCTATTACGATACCTGATTTTTTTTTTTTTTTAATTTTTTGTTAAAAAACCTAATCCAAATCCAATGCAAATGTCTAGAGATAAAGTTTTTCGCATATTCAATATGAACACAATTGATCTGTCGCTTTTTACTCAATTTTTTTTTTCATTGGAAATTTACTCAATTTTTTTGTAGTTCGAAATTAGATACAACTTTGTGTTTTCGAAAAGAGAAAGACAGACGATGACTGATTGTGACTCTAGAGCAAATTCTCACACACTCAAAGGATAAATTCACACATCAATATACACATATACACATATATATATAAATAACATATATATATATATATAAATACACACACATATAAATATTTCTGTTATTGTTATCATCTCATTATTTTCGACTTTGTTTTTGTTCCCTTCTTCGCTCATCATTGGCAAAATATTCGCGCGAGTCATCCCGTCCCTTATTAACTGAGAGGAGCATCGAGAATACTTTTATGCGCCATTAATGCGATTCTTATATTGTATCTATGTACTTGAAAACGCATTTCTCTCGCGCAGTGTATTAAAAAAAACAAAAAAAAAAAAAAACAAAAAAAAGTATCGCGTGGCTGTACCTCCGACAATTATGTCTTAACGCGATTCAACTAACGAAAATGAACGACTTATAGCTCGAGGGTCGTTTCACGGGACGATCCTGGTTGAGATGAAATGTATAGGATGTTTCCTTGAAATCTTCGACTTTAACCAACGATCTCTTCGAAATATATGGAGTCGATTTTTCTCTCATGACTCTAAAAACATATTCTATACTTCAATAGATTATTAAATCTATGATGGAAATTTTGATAAAAGATCAGGTTTTTATTTCTTAAATCTCTCGCACAATTAACTTTATAAGAAATAAGATTATGTATTTTGCAAATTATTAATTTGTGAAAATTTGTGTTCGTAATTAATCGCTTTTTGACATCATTATAAAATCATAGATAAAGTAATTTTTTATGAATTAAAAAAAAGAGAAAAGGAAAGGAAATTATCAAACCTTTTCATAGTTGAGAAAAAAATATACTCCAGATCGATCGAAAGAGGAGTCCGTTGTTAAAATTAAGATCAAGGCTTTCCCGCATCGAGTCGCACAGCTGACACGGTGTCGACCAGATTGTTTCGCGCCGACGCAGAGTTTATATTCTTGTCCGTGTGTGTCGATATACATATATATACATATATATATATATATATATATATATATATATATATATATATATACATAGATACATATTAAGGATTTATTTGTAAGCGAATAATTGTCACCGTTTTTCGAGCCTTGTAAATCCGCCAGAGCTGCTGGAAAGTTCTAAGATCAGCGTGCTTTCACTTCTTCATCTTCTTCTCACTTTGATAAGCTTTGATAGGCAAAAGAAAAAAGAAGCGAAGAAACCGTCGACGTTATATCGATACATGTAATCGTCGTTCGCACGCGCGTCCTCCGGATATTACAGGCGAACATTGTTGAGATTATATGAAGACGCAAGTGCGGACGAGTCCTGGTTTGCTTCGAATCTTCGAGCCCGGCTGCATCTCGAATCGATCGAGAACGTGTCCTCGCGCGTGCGATCGGCACGGTCTCTCCAATTGTGTTCTAGAAAGACGAAAAGGAAGAGAAGTTGTTACATAATTAATACAGAAGAAATCAATCGCGAGGAAATTACGCGATTGATCCGTTGACTTCTTCCGGATCGTGAACGCGTCAGCTCTCTATTTCCATCCCGTCACTTGTATCTTGTAGTTAATTCGCGAATTCGTGGACAGCTCGATTCGATCGGGATGCAACTGGACGGTATCAACTGGTGCGATAATGCGCCTTCGATCGTTCGTATCGTGGATTCGAATCCGCGACTCGAATCCGCGAAATCGAGGGAGTGGAGGGATCGGACTCGACGTCGCGTTAAACACGATGGTATTAACCCGATTTGGCGGTTGTTCGCATATATTACGGGTGTTCCTCATAATTCCACACACTTCCGACGCAGCGAGATTGTTGCGAGTCACCGGCTGGCGCCGGTGCATTGTATGCTGCGATTGTTACATAATAATAATATAATAATAATAATAATAATAATAATAATAATATTAATATTAATAATAATACTAATAATAATGATGATAATGGTCCTGTGTATCTCTTCCGAGCTGCGTTTCTTGAGCAATTGTTCGTTAAAATGTTCCTTTTCTCGTTTGCTCGAACCAAACTCTGACGAGGTCTTTGTAAATATCGTTAAGTATATTAAACAAATATAGTACGCTTCTCCCCCGTTCCTCTCCTCGCCACCCCTCCTCCTTTTCTTCCTCTTCCACCCCTCTTCCTAGAAAGTATAGTCATTTCGAGAGCACGCGTTGGAGGAGCCAACGGATTAATACCATATTGTGTCGCGCATAACTCACAGTTATAATTCTCTCAGGATCTCGTTAACACACGCGCTTCGCGAATAAATGTTGTTTCTTTTTTTTTTTTACAATATAATTGACGCGACACTCGTATCTCAAGCGATTAGCGTATCTCTAGATGATCCGCAGAACTCGATTTCGCTAAGTGTGAGAGGAGACAGGTCGCGTAGATGCCTTTGCGATTCGAAATATCTCTCTTTCTCGCTCTAAAATTTTGTCCTATGTGTAAAAAGAAAGTATGGGGATTGATACTCGATCGAACGTTGCAATCGGTAATCGCACGATTATATATATAATATCATTGTAAATCGTTATTAACTTATCGCGTTGGGGATTCAACCGACCGTCTTATAATCGGTTACTCGGCGGGCCGGGTATCTTTTTGTTCGTGTAATGACATCGATCAGTATACGCTCGTTAATCATGTAACGGAGGAAAACCGTATGTACTTACGTATACCTCGTTTCCGCATTTCGATTCGCGTGGAAAAAGAGAAATTGAAGAAATGAAGACGAAGAGAACACTCGACGACGACAGTCATCCTCAAATTTCTTCTTTTTTCTTTTTCCAGACATATTCGAGCGAATAATAGCGAAAACTATAACATACACGTACATATATATAAAGCATTGTTCTATATACGTACATGTATAGATATACACACAGAGCGTACATCTATAGAATTATTTATAGCGGCTTCGATCGAGATTATTATTCCAGTTTCGAGCTCGTTAGCGAGAGGGTAAAAGCTGTATGTGTGAGAGAAAGAGTTCGCTTTTTTTTTGAAAAAAAAAAAAAAAAAAGAAGAAAGCGAACGACGGCGAATTATTTATGTGCCGAACACGTAGAGATGCGACATATATACATCCGCTGTGCGATTACTGAGAATTTGTTTGTAGCTCCTCTCCGGAGTCTTTTGTGTATTTGAAAGAGGAGGAGGGCAGGTACGGCGAGGGATCGTCTTGTGTGCGACGCGCGAGAAAGGTCCGCCGGTTGTAAAAGTACTTATTATTAAGTATATAAGCGAGTAATACATTATTTATTGCGGTTAAAGTGTGGTGAATTCTAGGGAAGTTATGCAATTACGTTTCGCCGAGTGCAAGACAAGAGTTAATAATAAAGAGAAAAAAAAGAAAGAAAAAAAGGAATTTTTGTTTCTCACGATTTGTGTCAATCGATTATTAACCGAATGTGAAGAGAGAGAGAGAGAGAGAGAGAGGCACTCTTAATGATAATATTAATAATAATATTGAATATATGAAAAGTGAAATATAGAAACATGGAAGAATTATGCTGATTTATTATAAGGATTCTCTTTGAACCTGCGAAAGTTTAATCGAGCGTTTTAAGATAAATAAAGTGCACGATTATTCGCAAGAGTGTGAATCGATTCTTTCTCTTTTTTTTTTCTTTTCTTTTTTTTAATTTTTCTCATTCATTTTACTCACTTTCGACTTTTCAATTAATCGCTTATTCATCGTCATTCATTTTTTGATTACACTTTATATCATTTTCACGATAAAGGCATAAAAAATTGATTTTTTTTTTTTTTTTGAACGATTCAGTTTTCACGATCCACGAAAGAGATATATACAAGAAATGTCTCTCCATCCCGAACGACGATTATCCAGACACATTGTTGTACACAATATAGTAAATTACATATACATAGTGAAATTATAAATATGGATATAAATGCAAATATAAATATGAACATAAATATAACTATGAAAAAAATGAACATATATATAAATATGCAAATATAAATATATAAATACAAACACAAATTGCAAATATAAATACGATTATAAATATAAATATAAATACGATTATATATAAATATGATTATAAATATATATAGACACATACACACAAACAATTACGTCTATATACATACATATATTATATCCCGTTATAATTAATGCAGTGAAATATTTCTTATAATAATCAACCCTTTTTTCGTATAATACTCTTGTCAAAGTAAACAAAGTATATAAAGTATGCTGTACTTCGCTTAATTTAAGAGATATTTTGCAGCATTCATTAAAATGGGTTACTCTGTGTAGGATACCTTGAAAATTGTGTATCTCTTGTATTTGAACAACGATCGGTTGTTTCATTAATTACGCGGTTGAATTTGTCGTCGAAGTTTAAAGGATTTTGATGAATTAGAGGCTTCGGAGAGAAATGTATATACCTTAATAGTATACACAAATCTTATTGATTAATCAACGTCCGATGAATTTTAACAGATATTTATTTATAGAAGTCTCGTAATCGCATCAAAATTATTTAACATTGCAAATCAAAAAGAGAGATCAAGGTTCCAGCGAACTTTTGGAAAGATTTCACTGCATCGAAGAATCCGCAATTTTCAAGACACCCTATATGTATATGCTTGTGTACATGCACGCGACGTTATATATATTAAATAACGTAGCTTTAACGTATTTAAGGAATCAATAGTCCGATGGTCGAGAAATGCTTAAATTTTTCCTCCTCTCGAAAGGATTATATAATTATGTTGATAATTTTATGATAATCGTTGATTTAGGATAGCGATTGATAAAGTGACCGATGCGAGCAGTCGCTCTATATATAACTCGAGATTCAGGTTCGTGTAGCTTCAATTTATATAGCGATAGTTATTTATATAGCTATTGTTAACACGTTGATTACCAATATCACGTTATCGCGATCTCCGTGAGCGAAAGATCACCTGTGTTTTTTTTACTCAGGGAAAACGACGCGTTCCTTGGATCGCGAATCTCATCGATTGTCCCAAGCCCGAAAACATCCTTGTCCCACTTGGAATCAACGTGTTAATGACACGACGTGTGTTGACGATTCGATGATAGTCATCTGCGAGTTCACTTAGCGCGTAGCTTAAGATTTAGTTTGTAATTACTAAAAAGAAAAGGAGGATGAGATAGTGTTCCAAGTTAGCGTTTCCTTATTTGTTATTTATCAAGCAGGCTTAGACAATGTAAAAATATAACAAAGACGACGAGAGAATGTCGTGAGCGAAACTTTTGCCGATATATATACATGCATACAAGCGCTCCTCCGTCGTAGATCTTTGACAAGATTTAGCGATCTAATGCATAAATTGTGCTTGCAAGCCGCGAGTTCGAATGCATTCGTAAACGACACAATTGAATCATTTATATCTTCAAATTATGCAAACAATTACTTTTGCAGAAAAATAAATTTTTTTAAAAATAATATATATTTCTCATCTTTATAAAAAAAATTTATTTTATTAATTTATTAATATTGTATACTTAATATAATATAATTTATTATATACTTAATCGTAGTATTTGTGGATGTCCATTTTAATTCTTACAAGAGAAATAAATGTTTTTATATTGGAGTTATATATATATTTATTTATGCACTGTATAAATTTATCTTGTAATTGTGTAATTGTAATTTGAGAAGTATTAAAAAATTGATTATTAGTTTCATTTATTTATATGAATCAATTTCCACGATTTCAATGCGTCGTGTAATGCATACTGCAATTGACGAATGCAATCATTTCCAATGCTGTTTTATACGCGAGAATGATTTCGCATTGGCGGCCACGCGAAGATGCGATTTGTCAATCCTCGCCACGTTGAATTGTTTTTAAGCTGAGATAAAGAGAAAATGTGTGTATGTGTGTGCGCGCGCGCGCGTGTGTGTGTGATGATGTGAGAGAGAGAGAGAAACTCCTATGCGCTCCACGATGTCACCGCTGACAAAACCGATTTTATTTCGGAGAATTATGATATTATATATATATATATACATTGACGAACTCTTGTAATTACACACACGATATAGAGAACGATTCTAACTATTACCTTGTAAGAATTATACTTATTTAGGACCTCTGTACAAACTATAACAGGTCCGCGTTAAAGGAAAAGAAATACTACTGTGTATAAGAGAACAGAATATTTATAAGAAACTAAAAAAAAAAAAGATATCTTTCACTACTTTCAGCACTACTTTCAACATAATCATTGTAATAGCCACTCTCTTTAAAGATCGTAAAAAAAAAAAAAAGAAAGAAAGAAAAAACCAAAGGTTTCGTTATCACAGCTCGAGCTTCGTGCGAATTTTTCCGTCTCCTTCCTCCCCCTCAAACCTCCCCCGCCTATTATATAAATAAACAAACTGACTTCATGGAGGATATTTATGTAAGGATATCCTAATACAGTAATGCAGAAAAAAAAAGGAAATGCTATTGAAATAATCGCGTAGAAAGAAGTTATTTTTCTCAATGTTAACTCTTGTGAAAGACAGTGTTAATTTCTGTATATTTTGTCGAGCAAAGGCCATTTCCATCGCACGCGCGTCATGTATCGACTTTGATAATCGCGCATTCAGAATTATCTGTCTGTCGGGTAATTTACAAGTGGAGCGAACGACGGATAATGACCGATCGATGATGATTCGCTCGCGACGCATTAATAAATTACCGATGCGTCGTTGGTGCGCGTCAGCATGCGTGACGTTTTCTTATATAAGAGAAAATAATTTAAAAAAAAAAAAAAAAAGAAAAGACAAAGAAGGATGCCATACAAAGTCGACAAATGAGCGCTGCTATATAAAACTTCGGAGCCCAAAGTTCTCGAGGTTTTAAGGGATTTTTATGTACTTACCCCGAATTAGACGACGGGACAAATGATTGAATTAAAAATAATAGTACATAGTTGAAACCTATATATACATGACTCTTTGGCGTTATTTCATTCATTCATTGCTCTATCATTGCATATGCACACGTGTTCATTCAAGGATTGTAGCCATTCCTAGATTGAGATTTTGCGATAAAAAACAAGAGAAAATATTATAATTTGATAAAAAACACACACACGTACAAAAGTGTATTGCTGTTTCATCAAATTTTATATGGGGGGAAGAATTGCCAGAAGGACTCTACGAAAGAGTTTGAGAAACGTTGCGCACGCAACGTTTGTCCTAAATAGTAAAAAATATATTGCATAACGTAACGAATTTAATTCGAAATTAAAAAAAAAAATATAATTTATACCTTTTTTAAGATTTACGATAAACATATTGCACGCAAATATTATCTTAAAAAAAGCCACATAGAGATTTTGTTCGGCCGATCTTATTTTTTTCCTATTTCCTTTCTTAAAAAATTTATTTAACTTCAAATTAACTTATCTTATCTGTGAAATCGAAAATTTGGATTGAACAACGAATTTCACATTGCAATCGAATCCTTATATCATTTTTTTTATCTGCATATCATAATCACGCAAATCTGAAAAGTCAATGCAAGAAAAGTGATATAGAATATCTACTTAAATCAAAAAATTGGATCAAAACCTAAGCGCGATTTCTCTCGCGTAAGAAGACGTAACATAAATATATATAATAAACATTTGGACATTAATATAAACATGGACAATGCATAGATGTCAAACATTTTTATATTGTTTACTAAGAGAATAATTCTAACAAATCAGAATATAATTATTTCAAAAATAATAAAATAAAAATGTCATTCTATAAAAAAAAAACATCTATAAAATACTATGTTACAATAATTTATATAATGTTGGATATATATAAAAAGGTAAGGATTTTTTTTCTTTCGACGAACTTGTTGATTGGAAGTTAATTCTTAAAAACTTTCTTCTTATTTAAAATTCTCCTAACTTTCCAGCTGCAACGCAGGTTGATAGGTGTGAGTTTCTCCGGTGTCGGCGGCATCGATCACAAATTTTTGTAATACTGCGTAAAGTCCACCGCCGAGCAGTAACATACTAAAACCTGTTAAAACAACAATGGCCCAAGCAGGTATAGCCGTACCTCCTAAAAAAAAAATAATTTAACAAATGCTTAGATCTTGGTTCTCGTATCACTTCATACACTTTGCATCATTACTATTATCGACTTACTGTAATAACGTCTGGTTATTGTCTTTCGTCCTCTCAGAATTTTGCGCCTCGCTTCTACCTCTTCCAAGAATATGCCCATGAGAACTGTTTGATGATATTCAGGGAGCAAAAGAAAGATTTGCAATTTTCATTTTTTTTTTTTTTTTTCTTATGGGATCTATTGTAACTTACATGCTATGTCACACCCGTGCAATATAAAATTTATTAATAAACATATGTGAAAATAAAAATTAAATAATCGCATTTAAAATGATTATTGTTTGACTATATAATTATTATTATCTTTTAATATAATTATTATTATCTTTTAATGAAACGTCAGCGATTATTTTTCATCGATCAATGACAATTTCCGATAAATGCAATAAATGAGACGTAAAAAGCGAAGCATCTTTTATTACTGATTAGAAATAATTTATCCCTGCGTTTCTTTTGTATTAAAATTAAGATTGTTTCTTTTTTTTACTTACGTAAACCGATAGCTAGGTAGCACAAAAACTTTTTTGAATACATTTCTCTATGAAAATATCGATACAGTCAAAAAAGAAAGATGGAACAGCAAGAGTCGATTCACAATTAACTATACTGTAGTCTACTGTAACGCGTACTGAATCACACCTTCGATAAGAGATACGGATAACTGAGCTTATCTATTTTGAGATAGTGAGACACATTTTTGTTACACACATATCACGATTTCTACGCTCAACGTTGCATGAATGTAGAATGTAGAATTCAATTAAAGATTACGAATCTTCAATTGTCAGTGCAGCCTCGTTAATACATTCAAATAAGACTTGCAAATATTTTTTTTGTTTATGATGCTTATGCATTGCATAATTTTTATGCAAGTAGCAGGGTTAAGGATATTCATAAAGGTATAACGTTGATAAAAAATACGGGACATTTTCCATGTCCGTTGATCCTATAATGACTTTTTATTGATCCGAATTAAGAAAACTGAATTACATGTGTAGCAAACTAGTATGAAACTGCAATTTCGATTTGGTCGATGCCAACGTAGTACAATGGATAGAATAAACAAATGAATGATCTCAACGAATGTCTCCAAAGATATAGAACTTTATAGATGTAAAACGATGATTTGTGACACTGAGAGAATAAATCTTAAATAATAAAATATAACAATCTTAAATATATAATTTCTTATACAAAGAAGCTTAAGAGATAATGAATGAGAAAACGAAGACAGGAAAAACAATCTCGAACAAAATAAAATAAAAATTATAAATAAAAAGTTAAATATAAAATTAATTTGCCGTACATAACTTGATGTTAGACTAGAACATGTGCTTTTTTTCTTTTCTTTTTTTTTACGCTCATAATTGTTTGCGAGTCGCACATTCAGCAGCGGCTTCTTTACGCTTGTTGCTTTTCTCTATTTTTCTTTCCTTCTTTGTCCTGCCGAACAAATGCCATAAATTATGAAATAAATTTTCAAATACACGAATCACGAATACAATTGTTGTAATCAATGTAAATACAGCTGGCACGTATACAAGGCATCCCAAACATTTTGGCGGCTTTACAGTGCGCCTTTTTTCTCCGCCTCTATTAGCATGTCCATTTACACTTTCTAATAAGGATCGTATACTCTTCTCAAAAACACCTTCATCTCTTTTCTCGCAACTTTCTTTCATTAGCACCGTAAATCTCTTTAAGAGTCTCCTTATCCTTCACTAAACGACAGAAAGAAATCAATTGATGTACAGAAAATACGGGCGCTAGTCGATTAAATGATGATGATTTCGATATACATATTTTTTTTCACGTTTAAAGGATGATGAAAGAAAGGTAACAAAGAGGAAAACAACTATCGATAAATATTTAAATATCATTCCATAACTTTTAATTATTAAATTGATCTGAAAACCTTTTTTTGTGTCATTCTACTTTTTATCCCGTTATCACCTTATATGTGCATCGGTAGTTTTACACAAAAAAACAACTCCCTGATCCTAGAAAGATACGTTACGCGAAAATCATTAAACAAAATAAATGAATAATACTGTATACACATACTGTGTTTATCTCGTCCATTTTAATCATTAATCAACTTAATGATAACGATAGTAATAATCATTAGAACAGTACTCGAGTAAATAATTCAAATCAGTCCTCTTTCGCAAATATATGTCTCGAAAAATTATAGGAATGAAAAAGGAAGATCTACCTTCGACGAAGATCTCGACAAAACATTGACCGTAAGGATAACGCATTTCTTTCTAAATTTCTACGCTTTACAAGCTATGTGCTAAGAAAATCCATATACATTGGACATAGTCATCGTAAAGATTTCATCTAGATATGGATCTAGTTTTTTTCCCTAAGCTATTTTCCTCTACGTCTGCGATTAAAGTCACTCTTTATAGTTTCGCTTGAGAATATTCGCAGTACAATGTTGAGCGTTTATAAGAAAGATCTTTTGAATAACTTGATGCAGAGAGCAATCCCCATTATATTTTTGAAGCAAACAAATCTCGAGCCTCAATCTGATCGTCTGGCAGCGCTTAAGTTTTATTTTCGACCAGCTGTTGGGATAAAATTTCTGAAAGAAGTGGAAGTTCGTGTGGAAGTCCACTGAGATTCTTCATAAGAGCAAGCGATTCATTGCAAGTACCTTTCTTATAAAGGTCCAACATTCTACTTGGATGGCATAGTAATTCCAAGATATATATATTTCGACGGGAATAATCGATTTATGATTTCGACAATAATCACACATTACTGAAAGTGCAGTCATGAAAATGTGCTACGCAGAATTAATATGCTATTATTATCCTTTTAAAATCCTATTGCAACGTGTTTCCTCCTTAGTTCGGCGTATTGCTACTGGTCTTTATTTCTCGCCATATTTTGTTCTCCATATTTGTTTTACATGGCAAATTCTGATCTTTCCTTCTGTACTATATATATATATATATATATATATATATATATATATATATATATATATATATATATATTCCCTTAGCAGAGATTTCAGCTAATTTTTTATACTTGTTACAGTAAATTTGCAACGTAATATCTTATATTTAAAAGTATATGGAACTAAATGCAAAAGGAGCTTTATATAGATCTTGTTTTTCTTCTTTTTACTTCGATGTCGAATTAACGCGATAATTTTATAATTCGTCTTGATAATATATGAAGTTTTTGTGTATGTGTATCTTTGTGTTGTGTGTAAGTTGCAAAATTGCCTTTTTTGTTCCTGCATGCTATTATTATCGCGCTTTTACGTTCTTTCTCTTTTTTTTCTTTTTCTATTGGTTACTCTTAGAACAAATATCTTTAGCAATAACTGCCACAGTATTTCTATTAAAAATTATCGTGTCGTTATTAAATATTATCGATAGGTATATCGCACGTATATGTTGCGTGTCAGCGTACGTTTGTGATTTGAAATTCCGCATATACGATAAATTTTTTTACTGAAATATATATATATATATATATATATTAAAATATATATATATTACCGAACAGTCGTATAATAATTTAAACGGGCTAAGCGTTTCGATTTATGCTTACTTTTACCTTGTGGCTAGCTGGTGTTTTGGCTCAAAAGATTCTTTTTCGTTTCGCTCGGCGCTGCTGCAAAGATATTCGTTGCGGAAGATGACGTCACTTCCTTAATGGATTGATTGCCATTTGATGTTAAAATTTTATTATTTTCCTGCGTATTGCTCATGCCGCTACTGCTCTTACATTCTGCTACTTTACTGTTAATCGATGTGGACATTTCTTGGCACTGATTTGCAGTATTGTTCCTTAACTCCACAATGTTTTCATTGTTCTGACATTCTTTCGGCTTTTGTATTATATTCTCTTTAATGAGCACCTCTTTAAACGTTGCTAAAGTCTTGCAGAGGGTTATGCAGAAACCGCGCGATGCTGGAATGAGCGGGAATTCGGGCAATACCTTCTCGTCTGTAACAGGAGAGAGCAAGAATTTAACTAGTACAAAATTATTAGAAAGAATTATTAGAAAAGTATTATTAGAAAGATATTGATTATATACCAATATTGGCGATTTCTTTAAACGTAGTGGGAGTGACAGGAGATAACGGATGCTGATTGTTATGCTGCTCGGATATCTCCATCCACAGTTCCAGCCTTTGCAGCAGTTTCTCGGCATGTTTCTTGAAATGTGCGATGATAATGTCCTTGAATACAGGTGGTGGATGCAGCAGCAACTTGGTTTGCGCCTGCACCAGTTTTAGCACCACCATTTCGTTATACATTCTCGAGTTTTCGCGTCCCTGCTGCGAGCCCTTCTGTTTCTCGAAGCCGGCCTCGTTAAAGTATGGCTCACTCACGAGGATTAGACCTTGTATCGAGACGATGACTTGCAACAGGGTCGACGAGCTCGTCCATACCTCCGTACCGCGACCGGACCAAGTTCCCAGCAAGCTTACGCACACTTTCCCATCTTCATAGAGATTGGGATTCAACCGATCACTACAGTAGGAAATATAATGACAGAGCGGCGGCGCAGCTGGATAATCAGCCGATAATTGGAAGTCAAAGAGGAAGAGACCATCCTCGTAGGGCGTTTTCTCGGGACCACGGAACATTACGGAATACAGATCTATACGATCCTCGAATCCCTTTACCCACACACCTGGCGGAAGTGAGCTCTTTAGCAACTTCAATTCTTTGGAGACAGTTCTGAAGAAATTGCTCGGATCGGTGGGTTGAAACATGGTCAGCTTAAATTTATGACTATCGGGCGCGGTTTCTTCTATAGAAAAACCTTCACCCTCGGTATAAATAGGCGGTGGAATTTCGACGGAGCACTCGGATGGATCTGTCATCACCTCCACGCGTTCCTCCTCTTCTTCGCCTTTCTGTTTCTTCCGCGGGGAAGTTTTGTCTGCGTCCGATAATGACATTCTGCCCAAACCAAACCTCCTAGACACTTCGGCGTGCGCCAACACGAGCTGAGCTTTTATCAGATTACATAGCTTGACACACACATGCGACGTTCCGATGTTCTGAGAAGTCACAAGACTCGTCGGCACTTTTTTCACCTTGTTCGGTTCTGTCTTGTCGGACAAATTTGCGCTGCTCAACATGGACGAGCATTCTGGCGCATTGTTAACGTCTTCATTCATGAGGAATTCTCCACTGGACTCACTCGAATCCGACTCCTTTTTCGAGTTCTCTGCCGAGTACAATCCAGAATCTTCGGGATTTGGATTGGGACGTATGAACAATTGATTAACTGGCTTCTCATCATCCTGCTTTTTGGTATTGTTTTCGGTACTAATAGTACTGTCAATATCCGATCTATTAATGATTGCAATGACCTGTTCCTCAGGTACACTAATTGCACATTGATCATCGCTGTTTCTCGAATTCTTTAAATTATCTTTATCCAGAGATTCTTCTGGACATTCGGATTTGGGTGTGAAGAGTCTCGTCACTTGATCTGCCATACGTTGCGCGACATTCGCTCTACCGCGTTCTCTCACCCGTTCGAGAAGCCCTTGGAAGTGGCATTCGTGAAAAAACGAGGTGCCCATCAATTTGTCCATATAACGACAATCTTTGTAGACCTCTAAAAGTTTTCTCATTACTTCTGTTGTCTGCAACGATGGATTCTGTGTAAAGATTTCTTCCAATCTCGACATAGCAATCCTGGCCTTCTCAATGTGCGCGGCTAACTTCGGTTTTATGTTCTCCAATTCTGTCTGTTCGGTGCCATCATTGTCGGCGATAAAGCAATCCTCTAATTCTGTTTCCCATGAC
Source organism: Cataglyphis hispanica (assembly GCF_021464435.1). Lineage (NCBI taxonomy): Eukaryota > Metazoa > Arthropoda > Insecta > Hymenoptera > Formicidae > Cataglyphis > Cataglyphis hispanica. Next base: position 6,552,649 of record NC_065965.1, on the reverse strand, counting down.
GAATCAGATGAAACATCATCCCACAATTCCCCTTCGTCACTATCGTATTCCCCGACCTTGTACAAATCTTGTGGCCAGCACATACTAATATGACCATCAACCCACCATACTTTCACTCGTCCTTCTGGATAATTGTCCAATACTTGACCGGCGGTGCATCCAGCATCCTCACCTTCGAAATTCGCTATTCGAATTACCAAAGTTCCCGGTCTGTATTGAAAATCTGGATGATCCTTCAAATCGTAAACGCTCACTTCGCGTTCCTCCAAGAAGATCGGCCTGGATAAGAAAATAATCAAACAAAAAGCTTTATCATTCCCTTTGATTTATTTATAAGTAATTTAAATTAAATAGCACACAAAATCCTCTAGAAACTCAAAGAAAATGGAAAGTTTTGAGATAACTTATGAGAAAAGATGTTGGGGAAAAAATTTTTTTTTTTTATGCAACACTTACTCTGGACTTTGACTAGAAGTGTATGTTCGGAACCACTTTATCTTGGCAGTACGACCTTGATGATCGACACTTTGTACAACACCATACATTCTAGATTCCTCCTTTTGATCTACAACAAAGTCACCTGGGAAAAATTCCTTATCATCCAAGTGATGAATTGGATATAATTGTGTTGATGGTATGCCTAAAAAAGAGTATGTGGTGTATTAATCATATACACCTGCTACAAAACTTTATGTATATATGTAAATAATTAAAACTATTTATTTTCTTTAGTAATATATCTATCGATAATATAAGCAAATTATATTAATTATGAGATAATTAATTATTACATATTTCGAATATATATAAATATAGCTTATGATCCAATTAATATATAAACCAATCATAATATTCAATATTTAATACCAAATTCTACTGAACCATCTTGCCACACCACATTAGCTTTTGTATTAGTGGACAACGTTTCTACAACTATCTTTGTTCCGGGAATTAATGGAACAGGTGGTACTTTCTTTTTCGCTTTTCGCAACTTCTTTTTCTTCAGCACTTTCGTCATCAATGCAGGACCTTTTTTTTTCTTCCCCATTGATGACATGCTAGAACAGCCACTAGAGACCTACGGGGCGCATCAATCATTTCTGTCTTAGATCTCTTATTCTTAGAGCTGAAGAAAAATAAAAAGAAAAAAACAAATAATTACCGAAGCGGTGTCACTTTGCGAACCAGTAGTATCTTCAGTATCCCACTCGTCTGAACTTTCAGCGTGCGAATTTTGAGGGGGTGGCATCAAAGTATTATTACTCGTGACATCCTGTGAATTAACACCATTACTTTGACTGCTCTCCTCTGTCGATCGTTGATTGAATATTTTATCCTTTTTCTGCTCTTTCTTCTTATCTTCCGGCTGCTTCGTCACCGTAATATTCGGACGCGTCTTCTTTGGACTCTGCTTAGGAACTTGGTAAATATCCCTCTGCTGTTTTCGCCACTGTTCACGGGTAATAACATTTTCGTTCCCCTTAATGATGTAAAAATTCCGATCGCCGACTTGTACCGTCGAAGGCTCGAATACATTTAGCAATTTCAGTTTTTTCAGATCTTCACCCTCGACTACAAATTTTGGTTGTGCTTGATCGGACCAAGCACCGTCTTTTGAATACGCTCGACACTGCCAATGCACACCGACCCAATCGGTTTCTACTTTCTCCACAATCACTTTTGTTATTTTTTGCGGTTTCAATTTTCTCTTTGCTTTCATCTCTTTTGTGCACTGAATCCACTGCGCATCTTCCAAACAGTGAACAGGACCCCATAAGCTTTGACCAGGGTAGAATTCAGTAGAGTGTGGAAAATCATTGTCCTGAAAGATATTTACTATTTATATCTGTAGAACATATATAAATGATAAGTCATATTAATCTTACGTTATCTCGCGTCTCTTCCAATTGTCCCAACACACAAGAATCCATCTCATTTATGACACAGTGCGATCCATCTGGTGTTACCAACCATAATTTAAAGTGTGTCATTCTAATGCCACCGACCCAAGAGTCCATGCAGACTGCCATATCTGTTGCAAATTCCTACAAATGACAACTATTTGTTTCAGTATTCAACTAATATGCTAGTTATATCTCCACTACAGAGAACCTATATCTGTATACCTGTAATGGAATTAGATCTTCACTCTTGATGTCTGTGAGTACTTGCTTGGTGCCAATGACCTGAACACACGCAGTCAATTCAATGTCTCTACAGTAGCCTCTCTGCGTATCCTTTCCCTTGATCATCCTGCGTACTACATCTCCAGGCATGAGAGTCCTATCGGCCAGATGAACCTGGAAATGAAGCATCATAAGAATCTGGACGCACAATGCCGTACAAAACATCGTTGATCTGAGATTTTAACGCAATCTGGTGCCGTTATCGCAGCAAAAGATATCGCCTTTCATGCTGATAAGTCAAATAGTACGAAAGATGCGAGACGCGGGAATCGATCGGTCCTTTCACGAGGAATCGTCAAGCAGGTAATTGATCGCGGTACCTTCTTACAGTTGACCAATTCCTCGACGCCGGACGGATGCCAGATCATGCGTATCTCGCCCTTCTTGCGCTTCGGCAGACTCTCTTCGCTATCGGAGCTCTCCTCGGACATATCCTGATCGTCATTCTCCATGACAATGCCGAAGACGACGTTGCCCCGTTTGTCCACGCGATAGACGACATCCTCATAAAAGTACTGATTCTCCGGCGCAACGTTCGCCGCAGCAGCCATCTTTCCTGCCCCTGCCTGTACAACCTCACTGCCCCCAGCTCTCAATCGGTGACTGGACCACGGTGGACGAGTCCGCCCGCTCTGCTGCTGTTGCTACTGCCCGAGGTGATCGAGCATATCCGACAGACAGAATGACAGAGTCGAACGATGCCGAGCACCGCCGGGCCGAGCCGACGACGTTGACAGTAGACTGGATGGAGTTTCAAATACATCAAAACTGCTTCTGCGCGTCAAAGTTCTTAGGCGACATTTTCGTTTGTCCTGCAAGTTCTATTGGACGCGGCGATTGGTTACTGAATAAAAAATTTCCAAGCTTTCCAACAGTTTTTCGCGATAAGAAAATGAACCAATCAATTTTCTTACGCATATGTTTATCCGTTTGAATAAGCCTTTAGGGCTCCTGCACACAGGACGCGTCAACGCGTTACGCGTGGCAAGAGGCAACGCGTCAGCCAATCAACTTACAACTTTTCCATTAGAGCAAAAAATTGATTGGCTACGCGTCGCCTTTTGTCACGCGTTGACGCATCCTGTGTGTGAGAGCCCTTAGTTTAAAAACACAATACATCAAACTGCAAACCATTTAAAAATAAAGTTGTTAAATCAATGACTTTGTCAAAAAAATATTGATTAAATGAGATATTTTTTTTTGCTATAAAAATTGTTGGCCTTTGAGGGTCTCTAGATAAGATGATAGATAAAAAAAACTTACATAATGTTAGTACACGCAATTGATTGTGATTTAAATATTCTCGGTCACGACATGTATGAATCTACTTGGATATCATTTTATACTTTATACACGCGAACCTTATACATGGTAATGTAATGTTACCCCTTTTCAAAGTTTTTCACTCCATTAAGTTTTCTCATCTTTTATTAATGAATACTTTTTGTCGTACGATAATTGAGGTTATGGCTGGTCTTATCAAAAAAACGTGAAATATTGGATTGACATGTATTTTTCAGGTATATATCCAGATATAAAAGCCTTTGTAATTACTCGTCGATCCGGATAATATTTTGGTGAGACAGATTCGAGAAGTGAGTGACGCATTAAAGCATATGATTATGGCATCGGCGATCGAGGTTTTGGCGAAGCAGGCGATGAAAACGTTCAGTGATCGGTTCTGTCAGAAAAGCTTTGATAAATTATGGAGTCTGATGAATAAAATAACCACCGAGGATGTGAAACTCGACAAAAATATTCTCGATTATGTCAGCCGACAGCCGGCGCCTATGTGTGTAATGGACATATTCGAAAATAAGGACATAACAATCGCGATTTTCGTATTGAAACACGGAGTCACGATGCCTATGCACGATCATCCCGGAATGTATGGTTTGTTGAAGGTAAAATATATCTCAAGTGTTATAAGACACTTTATCACTTGCTGTACGCAAATATTGTTATATACTAATACTTAACATATATATATAAATTATAATATATGTATCAATTTTGTAATAGGTGATCAGTGGTGCAGTAGAATTAAACAGCTATAGTTTGAAGACCAAAAGTGATCATGTAATTAAATCGAATGAGGAGATTGCAGCAGTCAGGCATCGACCAATTTCCCTTCAAAGTGATTCATCTGCTTGTATTCTTACACCATCGGAAAAGAATTTGCATGAAATCACATGTGTGGAAGGTCCTGCGGCTTTCTTGGATATACTCAGTCCGCCGTACGATGTCGACGAGTTTGGCAAAGGACCAAGACCTTGTACATTTTTTAAAGTTGTTAAATCTAAGTTATGTACAGAATCGGCAGACATAGTTGCAGAGATACAGTTGTCAGTCATAGAAAGTCCACCAGACTTTTATTCCTCGACTCTCAAATACATTGGACCTCCATTGAAAGATTACTGTAACAAATAATCTTTTTCATTTTTTAATTTATAAATTTTGCATTTGACAATGCTTTACAGTGTGTAGGACGTACATTTATGTGTTAGTTCGCATATAAATGCCCTTAAATTTGAACTTAAGTTTTGTTGATGTAGATCATACAAGATTTAGCATTGGTATCGTGAGATTATCGGGACCAAATAATATCTTTATTGTATACTTTTTCTGTAATCCTGACTTTTAATCTGATATTACGTGCTCAGATTAAAAATATCATTGTGTATTCTTGTGCAACTATGTGCTTTTTTGCTCTAATATATTTTCTGATCAATATGAATGTATATATAGTGACAACAATGCAAGTGAAGAAGTTTATTTCAAGCATTCAACTCTAAGAACTAGTAATTGTTTCTATTGAGGTCGTGGCAAAAATTCTAAAAATAGGAAAATTATTACAATTTAAGTTGTTAGTTTAGTTTAGAGACTATACATTTCATTACATGTACATATATGTATATCGATCTAGCTGTTATTTATTGTTCATTAATATACAACATTATACATAGAAATTTCATATACTTTGACACACAAAAAGTACTTTTTAAATATTTTAATCTTTTTGTGTCTTGAATTGTCAAAAATATTGATTATTAATTGAATAAAAAGTAGATTGTAAATTAAATCTCTATTAATAAATTAAAAAAAGATAATATCTTTTTGATATATAGTACAAAGAAAAGTTACGAAAAAAACGGGTAAATTAAGTAGTTTAAATTATATAATATAAAAGATATAAAGTAATTACAATTTAAATGTTAATAAATTATTTGTATATTAGAAACATTATGAATAATTATTAATTATAACAAGAATGTGTACATGTTACCTTTCATACAATGTTGTTTTTAAGATTTGAAGGTAGTTTTAGAACTGGAAAAAATACTTACATTACATCTTTCCAGATTTTTCTTTATTTTGAAAAACTGAAGTACTTAAAATATATTTAGTATTATTGCGAATTTTAATATTTGCTAAAAAAATATTGTACTTAATTAATTCATCACCTTTATATACTACAGAAAAATCTATTCAATAAATGTATTTATAAAAGATGTAAGAAAATTGCTGTATTAAGAATTTATTTTCCTAGAAATTCTACAATTAGTTTGTATTTAATATTCTTTCTCTCTCTCAATATTATTGTTCTAAACCTATTGATTTATAGTATATCTTATATTTGGAAAGAGTTGTATCCTATTTATTCAGAATATTTTTAATTAAACTAAACAGTTGAAATTAATTGACATTATTTAAATCTGACTCCACAGAGTAAAAATAATTTGAGATAATTGAAATGTAATACTTAATTGAATTGTCAATACTACTCGATTTTTCTTTGTTATTTCACATATACAGTTTATATTGACATAACTAAGAAACCACAGATACTTGGATAAGAGAAATTTTTATCTAGAAAATAATGTAATATATTATTTCACACAGAAGTATTATAAAAAGCTATGCTTATCGTTTATCGAAATATTTTTTCTATTCACATCAAGGAGTTAATTAAGCATTTAATAGCGGGATTCTCTAGATTTTAACGATGATTATCGTTGTCGTTAGTGAGCGATAGTCTATGAGAGTTGCACTTTTCACCAGGATTGTCCTTGGCTATCGATAAGTTAACGAAACTAAAAACTGTCGCAAGTTACTGAATCCCCATAGACTATTTTTATGCGATTATTGAGATTAATTGAACGTTAGATAATGGATATGTTTGAATATATATACATATATTCAAATATTATTTTAACTTTAAATATCCTGATCTATACTGATAGCACCATTACAAAATAAAATGTATATTACAAGTTTTATTAAAATGTAACACTGCAAACATTGTGCGCTGTAAGTAGATATTTATAATCATTTTATATTTGCTACAAGTTATTTCATAATACCATTTACATGTGAGAAATTAGTTTACAAAATATAGCCTATAAATCTTACTTCTAATAATATAGACTTACATATAGATATATATATATATATATGTGTGTGTGTACATGTATCTGTATATATGTATATATATGTATGTATAGATATATAATATAAATAATATATATTTATGTCTAAATATACATATATTATTTATATGTGTGTTGTGTATATGTATGAATAGGAGTGTGTGCGTGTGTTGCAACATATACATATATATACACAAGTTTAAGAGTTATATAAATAACAAATATTTGTCATAGTAATTTGTCACATTAATTCTTTTCTTGATAATACTTGCATCTTCTATTGTATGATAATATGAAAAATCCAATAATAATCTTTCTAAAAGATTAATTAAAGATAGATGATTCTCTAGTACACGGGTAAGGAAAAATAATCATATAATTATTTCAATTTTCATATATCATATAAGGAAGATTACAGAGAAAGTATTATCGTTTTAATAATTATTAAAAAGTATTTCCCTTTAAATGTTAATTTAAAGGAGAAGTCATTTGTTCAACATCCTTCACAATTTTTCCAAAAAAAAATATATATATATAAATTAACCACTATGTGAGATAATGCTCATATACAATACTTATTTTCATATGCTCATATATATACAACTCTATCTCCATTATTCCATACTTGTATTATGATCACCACATATATATATATATATATATATATATATATATATATATATATATATATATATATATATATATATATGATACTGAAGAGAGTTGCCAGATTTTTTTATATACTCACACGCTGATAAAAAATTAAGCTGCTTTACATTTGAAAAATTATATGCATATTAATTAATTGGCATTTGAATATTCGTTGAGATTTTACTTAACTTCGATCACTTTCGGGGTCTTGTTGCCTTCTGTACAATGCTACATTGCTCTCTGTATAATCCATTACACGACGCTGACATTGTCTCTTGTATTGTTGTTGTTTGTGGTAAATCTTGAATGCACCTTTTATTGTTATAAAGGCTACACCACCCTGTAAATATTAATAGCAGATGAATAAAAAATATTTATATTATTATATTATTATTATTATTATTATATTATTATATCATATATTTTATATATATATATATATATATATATATATATATATATATATATATATATATATTATTATATTATTGCATAATATATTATTATATTATACCGACATAACACAACTATTTATATAACTCAATTAATTATGATTAATAACAATTTAAAAGGATATTATAAGAATTATTACTAAATTTTAATGATATTATTGTGTATATCCAAAAATATTTTATTCTATAAATTTATTATTCTATTATTTTTGCAATATTGTAATTAAGGCGACACATACCAACAATGTTCTTTGAAAGTTGGAGTTTATACTTTCAAAAAATAATCTTCCACATAAGCTGGCGATAGTTGGTAATAAAAGCGCACCACAAAGAACACGCGTTGCGGATACTGGATCGTTCATTGGTGGTATATCTTCAGATTGCATACTTGTATCTTCATCAGAATAACTGCAACAGTCATCAATAAACTTGGTAATTTGAAATCACTCTTTCATAATTTTTATTTTATAATTATTAATTTCTATATACTTAATTATAACTTTTACATATATAATTTTTATTTATTCTTGATTGTCTCCTTTTTTTGGAGACAATAACTGTTTTATATCCTTTACATATATTCATATATTATATAATTTATATATATATATATATATATATATATATATATATATATATATGTAATATTATTAATGTGATATATACCATTTGAAAAATGCAACAAATATTAATTTACAGAAATAAAAATTAAAAAAGTTATTCTAAAACATAAATTTTAGACTTTTTTTTTTAACATCGATTGTATTGAGAATAATGTTGATACAAACCTACTCGGTAGAAAATGCCTTAAAATAGGAACTTTGGACGCGTGACGTCTTAAAAAACTGAGAGCTTGATCTTCCCATCGAAGCATTTTTCCCAGAACTAACATAATAGGGATAGTTGGTAAACCAACTAGTAGGACTAAAGGATCGGCCTGTTCCATCATAGTAAGGCCGTCCTTGTGACCCACGACTTGCATAACAGTAACTGCACCATAAGTCACAGCCGTCCAATATATGGATCCGACTACTATACCAGCAGCAATGAAAGGACATACTCGGAAGATAACTGCATCGATCGTATCAAGTACTACCACTAATGGACCTGCAATTGATTTGCACGTACGATACACTACATGCACAAAGGATATAAATGAGATCCTAATATTTCTAAATTATATAATTGTTATTGACTAGTACGTACTCACCCATGTTTGGATAAACTATAATATATTCTGTGTTGCATTGTGGACAGGCCACAGCATGCCCTGCATGACCCTTTTGCTTTTCATCAACCCATCTCTGTATGCAACCCTGATGAACCCACTTTGTAGTGCCTCTACAATGACATGGTTTAACCCATGCTGCAGTTGCATCATCTTCATCAGTTGCAAAGCATACCCAACAATATCGCTTACTAAATAAAGAGGTTAATGTTATAAATCAGAATAAAACAATTATACAATAATCAAACATTCAATTTGCTATATAAATTTGAAGAATAAAAAGATTGGGAGATACATGATAAAAATATATTAGTACATGAAAATATCAAATCAGAATCATTAATCAAATATAGACTTAGTGCTATACTCTTGAATAATGTTTCAGATAATATAAACACAAACTTACTCTTCTTCTGGGGTCAATGATGGCACACTAGATGTAATCTGATTTGGAGAGGATGCTCCATCAGTGATATCAGCAGATAATTCCTGATCTGTTAAATCATCCCATACATTCTGAGAACTTTCATCCTCCAATGATGCCATACGTGCTACTTGAGGATCAGATACTTCTGCTATAAAAAAAAAAGAGCAATAAATATAGTGATAGCTACTTTAACCAAACTCTAGTTAACTTTTTTAATAATTGACTGCTCAAATATCTGCATTTTGGATAGAATTAATAATTTTTTGCTGTTTGACACGCGGAAAGAAAAATTATATGAAAAACAAATTGTATAATTGAAAATTTTGTTATATAAAAAAATTCTATCTTAGTTGAATTAATTACCAATCAAATTAATCAACAAGTTTGATTAAAGTCTCTAAGTATATTTAAATTACACATCTTCCTTATATGTACAATTTGTACTTTCTAGCTATACATTACCATTACTGGAATCACTTGGTTGTCTATCGGATCTTAAATTTGTACTAAGTCTCCTTAAAGCTTCCTCTATACTTGGAAGACGTCTGATGTTTGCTCTGGTTATACCAGACTCTATACGCACTATTCTTCCACGACTGTCAAGTCCATATGAGATATGCGGCATATTATCGTCTGACATTGTGTTTCAACGAAGCAAATCATTCACAAGCTCATCACCATCTTGAGAAACATCATTAAAAAGTATTGAATTATTAGTACACATTATTACATCTCTATAAGCATAATTTTTATATAGACTACTTAAAAGAAAAAAATGATACAGCAATTTCACGAATAAACTTTTATTTTCAATATTATTTTTCTTAATGAGACAAACAGTTATTCAGCATATATATATATATATATATATATATATATATATAATATATATATATATATATATTTTACACTTTCAATATTTGTTCATATTTTTCCCATCTCTTTACACACTAAAGTTATACATGAATTCATTATAAACGGTTTTACCCAGCGGGTTTTAACCAGCAAAAATTTCTATATTTCGACACACTTCATCATGCAAAAGTCATTAATATGCAAATCTCTGGACATCAATACAAATGTCATTATGCAACGTAATTTTAAACACTTCGATTTCTTCATCAAAATGTTATTTACCGCTACAAATACTTCTAGCAACTATTATCTCGATACTTTACGCAATGTCGACAGAAATCTAATCGAGCAAAATATATACAATTAATATATGTATGTGACGGGAAACATCGAACTTTTCACCTTGATAACAATTAGTAGTATCATTACAATTCATTCAGCAATACGATGCGATATATACGTAAGACGAGCGCGAGCGATGGTTTCTCGTTGGACGACCGAGAGATTAGTGCACAAAACGTGCGTGTAAAATTGTCAGACTTACAACCGGTAAAATTTTGTAACTAGTTTTGCAATTTATAGTATTTTTCAAATCTCTCCGGATTCAATCGATCATTTGCGCGACGATTAATGCTATATCGATCAAGGTATGACGTTGCAAGAAACCGACGCTTTAAAGAGAGTGCGAAAAAAAGGAAAAGAAAAACAGCGACTCTCACGACGTTTGTATACATTTCGCCGAATGTGACCGGAATACGAAGAATTTTGTCAATGAAATCTACGGATATTGCACACGTTTTACTCAAATATTAGGCCGACTCCGAAATATTATTTGTAAAACGATTTTTCTTATTTATCCTATCCCTTAGCGCTCTATTTATATGTTATAAGAAGGAAGAAAATTTCGGAGAGATTTCCCGAGAGAAAGAGAGAGAAAGAAAGAAAGAGAAATTAATTTCCTTAAAAGGAGTGTCCGATCACGTTATCGAGTTACGTACCCGGAAGGAGAATAAAGAACTCTAGAGAAAGGCACATTGAAAATACGTTGACTCCAATCACTCATTTAGGACAAACGTCATCGTTGTCCTTTCGCAGAATCAGCAGAATACAGACGAGTTTATTTCGTTTATTTTCAATCAACTTTTCTTTGCAATTGTGTGTTCGTTAAATATTTTTCACGTGTTCGATCTAATGGAGAATTTACATCGCATTCGATCTATAAAAGTTTGAAATCCAATAAAAAATATGGATTCCAAAAACCCTATAATAAATTGGGCTTTAGAACTCAATGAATGTAACTAGACTAGATATAGAGTGAAATTAGCTGCGATCGGTCTCTGTTAAGTTGGCAGTAGGCATGCAGCGACATGAAGTTGTTATTTTTCACTCGAACCTCGAACGATGCCCGTTGCCATGTGTTTTCGTTATCGTTAATCATTGGAGGTTATATCGCTATAATTAATATACATGTGCTGTGCCACAAAGATAAAAAATAAATAATATCCAAGATTAAATTGATCTACGCAGATCTACTGATAAAAATTAGTATAATTTATTATTGTTGTTTGCGCAAAGCGTTTGTTATATAAAATGGTTAAAATTAAGAAAAAGAACTTATCCGAGTTCGCGCAACAAAAACGAGCTCAGAAGAGCAAAAAACAATTAAATCCGTTCGAAGTGCGTATTAATCGAGACAAACAGAATGTTTTGGGTTGTAGGAATAAGAATGATCGTGGACTTCCAGGAGTATCGAGATCAAAAGCTATTAACAAGCGTAAACGGAGTTTACTTCAAGAGTATAACTTGAAAAATAAGGACAATGTTTTTCTGGATAAACGTATTGGTGAGAAAAGTTCCACCATGAGTATGGAAGATAAAGCGATGGCAAGATTTGCCATGGAACGCATGAAAATGCATAAGAAGAAGAATATCTTCAATTTAAATGACGATGAAGTATTGACACACAGAGGTCAGACTCTTGAAGAGATTGAGAAATTTGATGATCCCAAAAGCGACGACGAATATAGCGATAATGAAAATAGTGGCAAATTAGATAGAAATTTTGTAGAGGAAGCCCATTTTGGTGGTGGAGTTCTATCGAAACCAAACTCGGCATTATCCAGAAAAGATCTAATTGATCAGCTCATTGCGGAATCAAAGAAACGTAAGGCGGAGAAACAGAAGATACGTGAGCAAACATTAGATCTGACAGAAAAACTTGATTCTGAATGGAGAGATCTATTGCCTATTATCTCTGCTTCTAAGAAATCCGGGAAAGATGATAGTGAGACAGTAAAAGCTGATGCTTATGATACTGCTGTACGACAATTAATATTTGAAGCAAGAGGTAATCCATCTGATAAATTGAAATTAGAAGAAGAAATTATTCAAGAAGAGAAGAAAAGATTAGAAGAGCTTGAAGCTGACAGATTGGCGAGAATGAAAGGATTTGTATCTGATACTAGTAATAAGTATAAACATAAATCTGCCGATGATCTTGATGATGGTTTCATGATGGAAGCTGTTGTTGATGATACTGATGATAATGACATTAATTCAGTTGCCAATAATGCGAATTGTATCAACAATGAAGATAGTAGTGTTGATAACACTGAAATTAATGACAATGATATTAATGATGAACAAAAGAGAAATAAACCAAAGAACATTGCTGAAAAAAATAAAATAAAGACAAAAGAGGATGATAGTAAAAATCGGGAAAGAACATGTTCAGAATCATCTAATGATAAAAATGAAGCTGAAATAGATCTGAATAACAAAGAAATTGAAGAATCAGATATTGAAGAGTCTGAAGATAGTTTGTTAGATTTAAAAGTATCTGACACATCTAGTGAAGATGAAGAAGATAAAACCATTGAAAAACATGTTAAATTTGCTAATAACTTGATCAAAGGTCAGATTACACAGACAAATCAATTGAATCAAAACTGCCCCAAATCAATATTGAAACAGAACAATAATAGTACATCTATACCGAATTTATCTGATAAAGATAAAAAACAGGAAATAAGAAATGATCTTTTAAGACGAAAAGAAATTATGGAGAAGGCACGAGAAGAGTTGCCTTACACATATAATGCACCAGAGAATTTTGAGGAATTACAAAAATTGTTAGAAAATCATAACGCAGATTATCAATCAGTCATCATAGATCGTATTGTAAAATGTAATCATTGGACATTAAACGGCAAAAACAAAGAAAAAATGTTCGATCTATTTGTATATTTGCTACAACATATAAATAATTGCGCTTCCACAGAAAATGCTGATGATCTAGTTAAATGCTTTCAAATCTTTGACAGGTAAACAAATAATTTATTCTCTTACTAATTTCAAGTACATTACATATATATATTATATATTTTATATATATATATATATATATAATATAACTTATTATTTATATATAATTTTTATTCTAGGTTGTGTCCTTATCTTTATGATCTAGCACATTTAAATCCAACAAATACCAAAAATTGTGTAGAAGAAATACTAAAAGAGAAATATGATAAATTTGCAAAAAATAAAAAGAGATATCCTGGCATGGATACGGTAAGAATTTATATATAAAATATCTTTAATTCTCCCTTATTTTTTCTTTTTTTTTCTATATATTATATATTGAACAAATTTTTAAAAAATTAACATATCTATGATATACTACTATATATTTGTATAATATTTATGGCTAAAAAATTGTGTATTACAAAAAATATTTACATTATATATTATATCTTTTTATATGAGCTATCCACACCACTCCTACATACACACACACACACATATATATATGTGTGTTTTTATTGGTTTCAGCTTATATTATTTAAAATAGTATCTTTACTATTTCCAACGTCGGACTTCAGACATCCTATTGTCACTCCTTGCTTAGTATTTATGTCAGAAATATTACTAAGAGCCCATATCAAGAAATATCGAAGTGATATTTCAAAAGGTCTTTTTATATGTACGCTTATTTTAGAGGTAATTATAGCTAATTTTTTACAATCGTTATTATAACATAAAATTGAAGAGTTGTATGTTATTTTAAACGTTTTTGAAATTTACAGTATACAGTATTAAGCAAACGATTCGCACCTTCAGTAATAAATTTTTTACGAGGAATTATATACACAGCGACAGAGTTGACACAAAAAGTGAAAATTATACCACCATTCAAAACAACATGTAAAATTCTAGTGATCGATAAAACTGAAATTACAATTGATCCAAATGGAGCAAATATGTTTGCAAGTGATTTAGTCTATGAAGAATTAGATGATGAATTCAGAATAAAAGCTTTATTGACTGCAATAAATCTGGTTATAGAATTCAAAAATCAGCTTCAAGAACTAGAAGCGGTATATTCAATATTTGAGCCTATCCATAAATTGTTAAAGATAAATAAATTCAAAAACTATCCACAAAACATAAGAAGTCACATAAAACAATTAAGGAAGGACCTCAAACTTTTACAAAGCAAGAAATTGGAGTATATGGTACTCGAGAAGAAAAGGCCGAAACCTCTAAGGACATACGAGCCTAAAATAATGACAGTGTAATTATTTTATACATTTTTATTTAATTTATTAATTTTAAACTCTAAATTTATTTAAAAAATTTAGTTTTTTTATAATGTATACTTTCTAGAATAATGTATATTAAAGATTTGTTATCAAGATGTTATTTAGTGTATATTATATATGATATTATTTTAATATTTTATTGCAGATATGACGGAAAGCACCATAGACCGATGTCGAAAGAAAAAGCGGAAAGAGAGAAACTGCTGCACAAGTGCAAAAGAGAGTTCAAGGGCGCTATTCGCGAGATAAGAAGGGATCGAGACTTTTTAACTAAAGTACAGATCGCGCAACAGATTAAGAGCGATGCTGAACGCAAACGCAAAGTAAAGGAAATTTTCGGCGATGCTGCGGTACAGCAGAATGAAATAAAAAAGATGAGAAAGAAAAAATAGGAAATATGAAAATATGATGAAATATTTTATATGCACATTTTTTAACGTGTATATACAGGAAAAAAGAAAAGAATGTATTGCTGTACTGGGAGATATAATGCAATAAATGTTATGTACATAAACAATGTAATATGAATATATAATATGAAAAAATTTAAGAATGATGTGTCATATATCAAAACATTGACAAAAACATGAAAATTTCGTACACTTTACTATGTCTTTTTCTAATCTGAATTTATTTATTTGATTTTTCCAACATTATAAACGTAAGAAATGTTTTTTTAAAATTTAGACAGTTTTTTTGCTACTATTATATACAACCAAAACATCCTTAAATATGCTATTCATTTCGAATTTATATTTACATATTTGTGTCTTTAATCTCTTTTCCAAAATCGCGATTTTCGCAGAACATAACATTCCGTAATAGGTAGAATTTTTAATGTAAAAACGAAAAGATTTTAGTAATAAGATCTTACGAAAGGGTACAAATGTGCAAACTACAGCACTGTTTTCGTCTTCGCGCTTATTCGTCTGTCTTTTGGTTGAGACGTCGGGACTGGAGACTGGAAGAGGAAGAGGAAGAGATTGACGGCAGTTGGCAGTTGGCAGTTGACAGATCGTGCCAGATCGTGTTTCCTGTGATGGGTGTTACCTAATTATTCATCCTGAAGTCTTTAGTTGTTACTTGAGTTATTTTTCGCGATTTGGTGCAACGACACTCTTTCTTTTCCCTTGTTGTTTTACATTGTAATAAGAAGAGATTAAAATGCCTGTCTTCCATACCAAAACTATCGAGAGTATTCTCGAACCAGTAGCTCAGCAGGTAATTAAAATGTCAAAAATACGCGTTATTTTTCATCTGTTTTCGTCTTCAAACTGTTTCGATCGGAAAATTCATCTTTGAATTTTCAATCAGCCGGATCTTTCTTTGGAAAATTTGGAAAACTCCAATTCAAAAAATATAGATACACATTGAGATATATTCGAAATATATATATATTTGTCTTGTTAAATAAACAAATAATACCTGTCAATTATAAAATAAACTATCGTTTTATATTTGTATGACAAATGTATTACGGCTCGTATTTTTTTATTTATTTAACGCTTGATCGTTTTAACGTTCTCCCTATTTGTTTCTTATAAAAATTATCATCTTTAATTGTCATCTTGCGATAAAAATTCATGTAGCCACAGAGTGGATACATATTTATCATGGAAGTCAAAGTTACAAAGTAACCCTCTCATTTCATCTCTAGAATGCTTTATATAGAACCATGACATCATACTCTGCATATAGGACAGGGCTACTAAATCCATCTTTCAGGCAGTATTATAATTTCTGAAATGAAACTCAATCTCTTTAGCTGTGATGCATACGTATACAGAAAGATGTTCCCCGCATTATTAGTCCAACATCTCCAAAAAAGGACATGTTGGTGTGAACATCCCACACATTCACGCATACTATGATATTAATGAACCAGCTGTCATTTCATATTTCGATACGCTTAATTTAAATACATATATATTTTTGTCATTTATTTCAGAGAAATATATATTAAATATATATATTACTATAAATATCTAATTATATATATAACTCAGTACAGGATACATATATAAATTTAAAAATATTGTCATTTTTTCTGTATCTGAGTAATTCTCTCTTAATCTGAGTAAACATTATTATTGCAATGACTAAATTAACGAAATAAAAATAATAAAAATTTTATTTTCATTACATATTAATTGAAAATTGGAAAAATTAAAAAAATAATTTAAAAGATTTGAGTTGTGGAAATTAAACTGTCAAAATGGTATACATGATATAACTCCAAAAAATATTATAAACTTGAGATATTATTTAACAAATATTGTATTAGAAGTTACAAATTATTTTTGGCTGCATAAGTTATAGAACTTTTACTTATAGAAATTTATACATATATAATTTAAGATTAGAGAAATATCCTGTATACTCCTTTAAATTACTTGGATCAAAATACTTATCAAATATTTTATTAATAATTCTTGTATCTTCTACAGGTTTCAAGACTTGTTATTTTACATGAAGAAGCTGAAGATGGAAATGCAATGCCAGATTTGGAACGGCCTGTGCAGGCCGTTAGTATGGCTGTGACCAATCTTGTGAAAGTGAGTTTTTATATAAAATAAAAACATGGATTAAAAATATTATTTAACTTTTTATTTTTTTTAATAAAAATTATTTTATATTTAATTTTGCATTTTATTATACTATATGTCTCTATTTTAATTTACAGGTCGGAAAGGAAACAATAAACTCATCTGATGATGCATTGCTTAAACAAGACATGCCTGCGGCACTACAACGTGTTGAAGGTGCTTCTCGTCTTTTGGAGGAAGCGTCGGCGATGCTGAAACAGGATCCATATTCTGGACCTGCTAGGTGCGATTTATGAAACTTTTACATGAAATTACTTGTATAAATTTGATATTTGTAACAAACTTATGGCGTATTTTTCATTTAAGGAAAAAACTTATAGAGGGATCACGTGGTATTTTGCAAGGCACTAGTTCCTTGCTTCTCTGTTTTGATGAGAGTGAAGTGCGAAAGATTATACGAGAATGCAAACGTGTATTAGATTATCTTGCTGTTACTGAAGTTATTGAAACAATGGAGGATCTAGTACATTTTCTTAAGAATTTAAGTCCATGTCTCAGCAAGGTTTCAAGAGAAGTGAGCGCTCGCGAGAAGGAGCTAACGCATCAGGTTCACAGAGAGATATTAGTGCGCTGCTTAGACCAAGTAAATATAACATAATGTGATAAATACTAAAATACCACATGTTTAACAATGTTTGACTTAACATGTCATATAAAACTGTTTAATATTGTTGATTTATAGGTCAAAACACTTGCTCCTATTCTGATCTGTTCCATGAAAATTTTCATCCATATTATTTCACAAGGTGGAAAAGGTGCGGATGAGGCAGCAGAAAATCGCAACTACTTGTCTGGCAGAATGTCTGATGAATTGAATGAAATTATTCGAGTGTTGCAATTGACTACATATGATGAAGAGGAGTGGGATGCAGATCAATTGACTGTTAGTTGTTCTGTCTTTTTGATTGATTGCAGTTTATTGAAACAGTAAAGTATGACATAATATATAATAATTTTATTGTTATTAGGTGCTGAAGAAGGCTCAGAGTGCTATAGAATCCAGGATACGAGCAGCTTATGATTGGTTAGACGATGGACAGGCTCTAAGAGGTGGCGTAGGAGAAAAGAGCCTTCGTCAAATAATAGAACAAGCGTCGCGTTTAGCAGAACGTTATCTATCTCCATCGCAAGCGGAACCTATTTCTAAACTGGCTTCCCAGATTGTCACTATGACCGATGCCCTTTGCGAATTGCGTCAAAACGAAAAAGGTAATTATTATAGCTAAATAAATGTTATGTCACATCAATTGTGTTTTATAAAAATGTTATATATATATATCGGTACCCGCATAAAAAATATAAATCATATCTATGTATAAAGGCACTACACCTCAAGCGGAAGCCTTAGCCCGCGGTATTAAAGAGAAATTGAACGAACTTCGCGGCTCGGTAGCATCCGCTTTAGTGGCAGCAGATAAATCGGGAACCGCACAGACGGCACACACAGTAGCGGGTCGATTAGAACAAGCGAATAAGTGGCTTCTGAATCCACATCACGATGATAAGGGACTTGGTAAAAGGGCTATAGCTTTAATAATACACGAAGGAAAGAAGGTATGATATAATCAACTCTTATAATTTTCTTTTAGTCATTAAACATTTATCATATATATGGTTCAATAATATATATATCATAGCGCGTTATTATCATCGATTTCTTTTGTATGATATTTCAAAAATCAGTCACATCTTCACTCTATAATGCTTAATATCTTCAATGCTGCGCATAGAAAGAATGAGCAACCTATAGCAAATGTGAGTGCGTAAATATACTTTTCGTTATGTTCTCACAATATGTATAATGTCTATTATCAATATTATAGACAAATAAGCTACGTGAAGCGTTTTAAGCACCGCGCATTTTGTCCAATGGCTTGGATTAACAGTGTCTTTAATTCTCTCTTATTCATTATTTAACAATTCAAATGGTATTTATTTAGCAGAATTTTAATTTGAGCTTAGCGAATGTTTAAAGTTCCTGCTAAAATTAATTCTATTTACATAATGTCGAGTCTAGATTATCAAAGATTCTTTTTATCGAGAAAAAATTCGCGATGCCTGTGGCGCTCTGTTGTATATCAATTATTTTCCTTAAAGGCTTCGCAATTTTTGCTACCATCGATAATTTTGTGTTTGAAAAAATAGGTGGCCGAGGGTTTGCCAGGTATACATAAGGCGGAGATTTTGCAATTGTGCGACGAGGTGGACAACTTATCGCATCAGCTTGCCGATCTTTGCGCCCATGGTCAGGGCAATACTCCACTTGCTCTGGAAATCGCCCGCCAGCTGTCTCATAAACTCTATGAATTGAAAAACAGGATACAACAGGCCGTCGTGTCTCGCGTCGTCGAGGATTTCATCGATATTACAACACCTCTGAAACAATTCACAGACGCCGTTTTAGCACCTACGGGCACACCTGGACGGGATCAAAACTTCAACGATAAGACACGCACGCTGCAGACATTCTCGAATAGAGCGGCAAAGACGGCAAGAATGGTCGCGGCTGGCGGTATGTATTTTTTTTGTCGCATAAAAAAAAAGATACACATCTCATTTTGATTCTTTAAAAGATAAAAAATTCAAAATAGTTGTTAAAGACACTTTCTTTTAAAGAAATATTTGTTGTCTCTTTTCTTTCATTTTTCTTTTTTTTGAAGAGAATTTTTTTTAAAGAGAATTATTACAGGAAGCGGAGGGAATAAGAAACTGGCCGAAGCTTTAGCTGCCAGTGCCTCGCAAGTGGAATCTCTGACACCGCAATTGATCAACGCCGGACGAATTCGCATGACTTATCCAGACAGCAAAGCCGCGGATGAGCACTTTGAAAATTTACGACAGCAATATGCAGAGACGATGCAGAGAGCGCGAGCATTGTGCGACGAGGCGACCGATAGCGGCGATTTTATCAGAACATCCGAGGAACAGATGCAGAAACATTTGTTTCTTTGCGATGAGGCTATTGCCAAAGCGCTCCCGCAAAAGATGGTCGACA
Source organism: Cataglyphis hispanica (assembly GCF_021464435.1). Classification (NCBI taxonomy): domain Eukaryota; kingdom Metazoa; phylum Arthropoda; class Insecta; order Hymenoptera; family Formicidae; genus Cataglyphis; species Cataglyphis hispanica. The sequence goes on along the minus strand of NC_065965.1, from coordinate 6,532,215 downwards.
ACACGGCGTCTATCGCACGTCTCGCGAATCGAGTTATACTTGTAGCGAAACAAGAAAGCGACAATAGCGAAGACCCTGCCTTCATACAAAGAGTAAATCATGCTACCGATGTTCTTCAAAACAGTGAGTGCATAATTTAAATATATTAGTATATTTAAAAATTTTTTTTGTTATCTTAATGTAATTATTTATATATATATATATATATATATATATATATATATATATATATATATATATACATATATATTACATGTATGAAAATAAGAACTATATTTCTTGTAAATTAATTAACGAATTACAATGAATAATATATAGATAAAAAATATTTTATCATACATGCATCTGATTTCAATTTATTGCAAATTAAAACTAAAATTTAAAACTAATAAAAAGTAAAATTTACAATTAGATATTCAATTCTAAGAAAATAATATTTTTCTCGAGATATTTCATTAATCAATTGTGTTATATTTAATTAAAGGTGTTGCTCCAATGGTTCAGGATGCTAAATTAGTGGCGATGAACATCAATGACAGCTCTGCAGTATCACGCTGGAGAGAAAGTAATTGCGCAGTATGTATATTAATTTAATAGCATATCTTGTAGAAGTTATTATAACATATAATATAATATGCATTTTTATTAATACTATGTTTTCTTAGCTATTAGCCAACGTCGGGCAAGTTCGTAAAGCCATTATAATTCGACCGGATTTGGTGCCACCATTGGAAATGTCACAGTTACATATTAATGATGGTGAGTCTTTAATATAGAATATTTCTAAAAATAAGAAATAATCTTTAAAGATATGGAAACATTAGGAATTATATTATATTCTTCAGATTCTTTTTTATAATTAACCAATGCAATTAAAACATGATGGTTAATTTATGATGTTAATACTTCTTTATTACTTGTTTTTATTTTGTTACATAATTCTCTAATTTCTACATTTGTTATAAGACGAAAGATAGATTAGGATATATATTATCATTATCATAATTTATCACTAATAAAAACTTTGTGTTTTTGCATATGCTATTTATAAAATACATAGATGTGTAAATGAAATAGAATGCTTGCATTATAAAATATTTATTTTATATTAACTATCAAATTTTTATTTGCTAAATTATGCATCATTATATTAAATTAGATCATTGTTAAGCAATAATTATTATTTAGATATAAGTTTTCAAAACATTTTCATAGTTATAGATAAGACTTGATTATATAAAATATTACATTTTGGAAAATATGATGTAATATCAATCTATATAGTATATTAACGAAAGTATATCTAATGTATCTTTTACAGATGAACAAATTCCAATCAAATATAATTACTCCAAAACTAAAGGTATCTTTTACAGCATGAAATAATAAATGCATGATGATTTGTCATATTATTTTACAGAGATACATTTTAAAATTATATAAAAAAATTTGATGAAGACTCTGAATATATATTAATATAATTTAACAAGTCTATAGTATTATAGAAACAAATATGTAATATAATAAGTATTATATAATCTTGCTATCTTTTTCTGATTTATGACATTTTTTTAAATTAGAAAATTTATTTATGAAGAAAAGCTATACATAACAGGCTATATTACAATTCATAAAATCCATTGCATTAATATTCTCTCGCGTTCATTTTTATCATATGTAAAATGCAGATCAGAATAATGATGATAAAAAAAACTTCGGTTTATTGAAATGTCAGATTGTAAAATAAATTATATTTTAATTAGTAGAGAATCCCGATCTTTTATATCAAGAACTGGCCTCTGACAACGAGTTAGAAAAATCAATTCACGACGGAGGTAATCTATAAAATTCTCTTGGGTCATAAATGATAATATATATATATATATATATATATATATATTTTATTTTTTTTTTTTTTTTCATTTTTCTTAATGTTTATTTATTCCTGTTATAAAGCATGCAGTGGTTGAAGATAAAGCTCGCACTGTACTCAAAAAAATATTACAAATATGATTATAATGTTATATATAACATGGCCAAGTGTAGAAAAAGGATATAGCATTATTTGTAATATAAAAATATAATATGATACAAGTTTTATTATATTTATATAAAAATCTGTGATATATTTTTAATATAAATTTCTATCTTTTATTTAATAAATCAAGCTGCATTTTGCTCAATCATTCATACATTCATACATGCTACTTTTTATAATAATATCTCAATAATATCAGTGATTCATAGTTATTATATCATGTTACAAATAACATTAATAGCATTAAAACAAATTTAATCATTAAGTACATTAATTTTTAAGTTATTCTACCTTCGTATAGTTGATATTTATTATAATGATGATATAAAAAAAAAACGATTAATAATAGCTTATTGACATAAAGTATCAATTATTGATAGGTATATTGATTTTTATATCCAAGAAATATGATACTCTAACTTCTAACTCAATATTTAATTACATGCATGTAGAAGCATGTCCTATAATATGTCCAATTTGTCTCATATTTTAATGTGATGCATTTCTGTTTTTAATGCTGCATGGATTGCCAGATTATAATATTAATGATGGTAATTATCTAAACATGTTTATATATTTTTATACCAACTTATACTCTACATTTTTTTTCTTCAATAATATTCATCAGACTGAACATGTGTACAAAATAACCGTTTTATCATCCTTAATAAATAATATCATTATTATTGTAAAGATTGTAAAGTACATTTACAACAATTTGCTTATATTCATCTTATACATTAATTGCGATTGTTTACAAGAAGATTTATTGCATATATCGAAATAATGCACATACAGTGTAATCAATTTTTTTTTAACAAAGTTTTTTGGTTGTGATTGTTTATAACAGGTTGTTCTAGATTTTCTGCATTCAATGGAAAAAAGGGAATATTGTATTATTAAATTTTATTGAGATATATTTTTTTGTGTATACAGAAGTGGCACCTCCTCGCCCGCCTTTACCAGGAGGCGATATTCCTCCTCCAAGGCCTCCTCCTCCCGAGACAGACGACGAGGAAGAAATGTTTATGCACGCTCCTCAACCTAATCAACCGATAATGGTAAGAAAAAAATGTTGTGCACTTGATTTGTATCTATTATATACCAAGTCTACTACCTTGAAAAAAAAACATAGAAAACCTGGAATCCTCAGGATTTCTTTTGAATTTGAAAAAATCAGAGGAATTCTCATGGAATTTTTTTTACAAGATTTGAGTAAACACCCTGATATATATGTATACAAATCGCAAAAAAATTAAACACAAATTTGTTGTATAGATGGCTGCCCATGGTTTACATCAAGAAGTACGACAATGGTCGAGCAAGGATAATGAGATTATTGCTGCGGCGAAGAAGATGGCTATATTAATGGGAAGATTGTCGGGACTGGTCAGAGGTGAAGGTGGTAATAAACGAGATCTCATTGCGTGCGCCAAAGCAATTGCGGAAGCTTCTCAAGAAGTGACTCGTCTCGCGAAAGAACTCGCCAGAGAGTGCACTGACAAACGTATTCGTACGGTATGTGCAAATATTATTGTATCTACAAATATTTAAAATAATTTTTGTTTGTTATAGAGTTGTATGTAAAGAATCTAATCTTATATTTACTCAATGGTTTCTTCAGAATCTTCTTCAAGTTTGCGAGCGTATACCCACTATCGGAACACAATTGAAGATACTGTCTACAGTAAAAGCCACTATGCTCGGAGCACAAGGTACTGTTTATATATCCTTTACCTCCATATATATTCATATATCGGTTATCCGAAAGAAAAGATCGTGACTCTGCCAAGCTAGTTAATTATTAAGAAATATCTATAAATCTTAATAATCTATAACTTTCTCTTTCTTTGGGATGATATAATCTTCCAACAAAACATTGCTTAACAGAAACGTGTGTGAGAACTACTGTATTAATGAAAAAAATTAAATCCTTTACATATAGAGACACTCCCGACCTGGGAAGAGCTGATGCTTTATGGTAAAGAAGTTGCAACTTGTACTTAATGTTATTGTCTCTTTAGCTCTCTTTCTCTTTTGATAATATTTATTTCGTTTTTTTAAAGATTTGTAATTGATTGATTTTTACACAGCGCGATATACACTGCATAAAAATGCATGTGATTCCTATTTTTTCCTTAAAGAGGAATGCAAGAAAGTAAAATACTGTTATCCAATGTTGAAATACTAGAAAATGTTATATACATAGTTTATATTTATATATGTCAAAATACAATTCATTAATTTAGCAATCTTTATGAACAATAGGCTAATGATTTTGATATTTTATTTGAACTTTGAATGGTATGTGCCGCGTTGGTATACGTCTGCTCATCGTGGTGTAGATGAATTGATTGGCTGCAGTAAGTGGATTATAAAATTTATAGCCAATTTTTAGATAGCAAATTATTCAATATAGTAGTACTGTCCATATTTTCTATATGCTAAATATCAGTATATCGTGTATTTCAATCTAATACATATTTCATTATTATTGATTGCCACATTTGTGCAATTTATGATTTATCATTTGTATATATTATGGTAAGCAGACATTTGAATTTTTTCAAATGATTCATAAAAATTTCCTTCAAGCAATCATCAGTCTCTGCTCCGAAATGTGTTTTCATTTTCATCCATGCATGTACTTTTTATATAATTACTAGCATTTGCATATATTCACTATACCTACACATGATTTTTACAAAGCATTCCATTTATTTAACTTGTCTACAAAAGTTTTGAGCCATAGTCATTATGAAGAACTTTCTTTTAATGTAATTGCTAGATGCACAGTAAACATGCACATTCTAGATATTTATATTATATGCATCTAGTTTCCTGATTTGAGCAGTAATTAATTGTACATTGCATGTAGATTACACAAATCACACATTTTATAATAAATGAGAAGCTTTTTTCATTCTTCAACACTTAATAAAGTATTCATTAGAAGGAATTATGATACAACAGATTCTAACATAACTATCAAGTAGTTTAGAATAAAATTACATTTGCACAATTATCTATTATTCATCTATTATATTTGACAGGATTGCTTTTTAGTACATATTTACAAGTCATATTAGAAATATAATTCTACAAATCTATTAACAATTAGTTTTAGAAAAATTTTAAGAAAAATATATATGTATTAACAAGTATATTGATGTATCAAAGAATTATTTTTCTTTTATCTAAATCTGATAGTTGCTTTTGTAATATGTACACACAGGTACGGAAGAAGACCAAGAAGCAACGGACATGCTTGTCGGAAACGCTCAAAATCTCATGCAAAGTGTGAAAGAAACCGTGCGTGCAGCAGAATGTGCTAGCATAAAGATTCGCACTGCTTCTGGTATGAAACTGCGCTGGGTGCGTCGTCAGGCATGGTATCAATATTAAACGATAATAGATGAAAGTATGAGGAGCAGGTGCAAGATTTTGCTTCGTGTTCATATATATATATATATATATATATATATATATATATATATATATATATATATATATATATTAGTTGAAATTTTTCTATAATTTTAACATATTAAGAATACATTAACAATATATATAAATTTCGCAAGGAAGTACTAATTATTCGTGTTGCATATTGTTGCTTCATATATTTTAAAGTTGATTTATTGATTTATTTTTTGTTTGTTTTATATAATCTATTTTTTGCTTATTTAATAAAGATTTTTTTATGAAGATGTTTTCATAGAAGGAAGCAATATGAGTGATCACGTATTATAAAACGCACACGTCTTTTCAAGTAGATAAGCAGCAATAATAAATATTTATGTCATCATTGTTTATGATTTTTATAGCATTCAATTAACTTACTTTCTATAATGTTTAATGCAATAATCCAGCATAATAAAATTTTTAATTTTATAATTATAAGTATACAGTATAGAGTGAAAACTAATCTTTGATCTCGTAGTTTATTATTTCAGATGGAAAACATTATTTATGCTACATATACATTAAGAATGATATGAGGATCGGATGAAAAATTTGAGGCATCACACAAAGATGGAGAAATTTCGAATTTCGATTTTTAAAAATAATTTTGAACCAGTGTTTTTTTTAATTTTTTATTTTTATTATGTCAAAAACTTTTCATTCGATTATATTATTATAATAACAATAATTTTATATATATATATATATATATATATATATATATATATATATATATATATATATGACTATAATAACATATAATCATAGTAGAGTGCAATTATATATATATATATAAAATTATATATATAAAATTTATATTAATCTCTTTCCTTATCCGAATTAAAATACTGTCCAATAAATCTTCAAATATATATATACGGAATTAAAATATTATATTTTTACAAAATAAATATGAATGTAATCATACTTAAAATTGCTATACATATTAAACGGCTCTATGCATACAGTGGAGTTATCTAAGTTTATATAATCTGAATTATCTTTAATATTAGTATAAATATGTTCAAAAAATTATAAATTTATAAATAAATTTGGATTTATAAAATTCAATCTCTTAAACACTTTTTAAGAAATATAAAGTTTTGATAGCATTAATTATATGTAGATGCATTTTTCTGTGAATGTATTATCATTCATCACAATACTGTATGTTTTTCTTCTAAAAAAAGCAGTTTTATCCATCAGATATTTATATATCCTTTCAAAATTATAAATTATTTCAGACAAAGTAAACTTAGACGCTTGCTGCTGTAAACTGCAATAATACAATGGAAAATCTATTTTTATATATATAAATTGTATGCACTGATTATAATACCAATTTTAATATACCTTTGGTTTTACATTCTCATATTTTTTATAAGGTGCTAATCTGTGCAATATTGACCTAAGCAATATTGCTATGTAACAGAAAATAAATCTAATTATATATTTCAATAGTGATTTTCTAATATACATATATAACATAGTGTGGACAAATTTTGAAAATTGTCGATATGGAATGTTACATATTAATTTTCAGATAATAATGTATCTCAAAATACTTTTGTGTAACCCCATATTTATAATAAAAATAACTTTTACTATGTATATATACACAATTTGTACTCTTACTTTTTGTTCCATATGCTTTATGTAATATACAGATTAAATATAAAAAAATATACATACATATATATACATCATATTATATACTAGACGTCTATATTATTATGTATTACATTATATAATACAATACTCAAGATTCGATTGGTTCTCTTTTAACAGATTGTTGCCCAGGTGTTGTTGTACCTGGGATTTTATTTTTAGGAATCTTTCCTGGTCTTAAATATGGATTATCTATAACATCTTGCTGAGTAGTAGTTTCACCATTTTGTTCTACATTTTCATTTTGTGTTTGATTCCCTAGAAACACAAGTTCATATCATATTACATTAGTTTTGACGTGTATATTTATTTTCAATATCTTTCACTATGTATATTACAAATGACGTATATTACAAAAGATTCTTATACCTTCCTCTGTCTCTTTGCCTTCTTGCTCTTTTTTCTTTTTCACTGGATTTGGTTCAAATTGAAAATCTGTATCTGGTTCAAATATTTGATCTTGAGGTAGAAGAGCAGAGATATAACTCGGAAATTGCGGTTTACAAGATATTACTAAAAGTAACATACATGTAAGATACATGTAAAATACTCTTGTACATATATATTAATTCATAATAAAATAAACTTCTATTAATTTCATATAAGGGAGAAGTAGCTTACAAGGAAACATGCTGTTATCCTCTGTGAGAAATAAACTATGTGTTTCTCCAGTTTTAGCAATGAATCTTGTTAAAGCTCTTTCAATATCCCGTTTCTGTGTTGCCACTTTTTCTCTTATCGCTTCATATTCTGTTACTGGTTGCTTATGCGTCTGTAATATTTCCATTATTAAATGAAATCTGTATGTATTATATGCAATATTTGTTTCAATTATTAATTATATTATTTTGCAATGAAATAAAAAGTATGTATGATAAGTATAATAATTATAATTAATAAATACTCACTAGAGTTCTGATATACGCATGTAGATCAGGAAAATGTGATAAATAATTTGGTATATGCAATTTTGCAACGAAATAAGATGTATGATAAATATAATAATTATAATTAATAAATACTCACTGGAGTTCTGATATATGCATGTGGATCAGGAAAAGATGGTAAATAATTTGGTATATGTGATGGATGGCTTTGCTTAACACCAGCTTGCAAGATATTCAAATGTTTGGCTTGTGTTTGTTGTTGAAGTGATGGTAAAATTGTCCTGTTTTGTCTCTTTGCATAAGTCTCTATGTTATCTATTTTTATGCCCATATTGATCAATGCCAATATCACATCTGCTATGAGAGGTTCTGTTCTCCCAGACAGTTCACAATAATTTCTTGCTGAAGCTCCAGTTTCCACAATAACTGTAATTAGTGAGAAAAGTATAATAAATATTTTGTGTACATATAAAACAAAATAAATTTACAAAAATCTCTAAAAAATTCAAGTTAAGAAAAAGTATGGAAAGTTGCGAAAGAAATGTAGATATTTTAGATTTTTATTTAAAATTTAACTCAATGGACTAATCTATCATATTTATTAATCTATAATGTTTAATATTTTTACAGTGTATACAATTAGGGATATGCACACAGTTTTTTAAAATGCTATTTGTTTTCTAATAATTTTAATTATTTGACACATTTAATCATACATTGCTTGAGATAGAATATCAAATATAAGTTAAAATGTTTATGTAATTGTCAGAATATTTGCGGACAAGTTTTGAACATCAATAGGAATCCAATAATATATATTTCAATTACAAATTATCTTAATGTTTAAAAGCTCATTTGCCGTTGTTAAACTAAATATGATATAATTATTGGATATAATTAATAAATATATTATAAAATATATTATATTAAAAAATATAAAAAGTGGAGTTTGTACATTGTTTTATTTATTTTTTTCTTCAAAGAGAATCAACTTCCTCTTTTCTTGTGCCATTATTCTTGGGAGCAAAGGATATATGATAGGTTAGTTAGAAATTAAATTTTTTTTTAAATCTCTCACATGACTGTAACATTTCGGTGAGAGTTTCCACTGTTTGTTTCTCACACGTGTCGTAGCCGCATTCCACTAAAATGCTGCAAACCACTTGATTCAAGATTTTTCTTCGAGTGTTGATACTTTGTGTATCCATTTTGATATTGAATGAATCATGTAAATTATTATAGATATTATAGATATTACATCATGACTGAATTTCAAATTCTTATCGAAGCCTCATTGGATTGCATTCGAAAATCTATTCGAAGTGAAATAATACGTTCGATTGTCAAAAGGCGCAGAGATTTATTTATTTCGATTAGAGATCTTCTAATGGCTGCGTTCGGAAATCACTTGCATATATACGAGCGATATTTTATCTTTGTTCAACTTCGAGTAAACAAAGATAGATGCTCGTATGTACATGGGTGACGTTTCTAAACGTAGCTTAATAAGAGACTGGACATATCAGACTACGTACTACATATTAAAAATTAAAAGTTGAAGATTAAACATAAATACTGGAATTTGACTAATCAAAACAAAAGGAATTAAAATTCATTGTTCTGATTGGTCAAATTTCAATCTTAAATTTTCAATCTCATCTTTAATATAGTATGATACCGTGTGATACGGGCTTTAAGATCGTAAGCAAGTGAAAAAGTAAAAAAACAAGCACCATGGACTTTAATACTACAAGATTTTTGAAAATAAACACACGATAATAAATACGCTTCTCTTAAAGCTTTTTTTCGAAGAACAAGCTTCTTCGCCTTTTTTTTTTTCAGTAAGCACGATCATTCATTATTGCAAGATCGAAGCGATTGAGATAAAAATTAAAATATCATTTGGTTACAATGGTTTTTCGATTATTAATTTTTATAGACAATATAATTCCCCTAACAATTTTAGAAAGTTAAATATATTTTGTGCGTTGTATTAAATTTTCCTAAAATGCGAGAATTAATTATTAATTAAACTATTGCTAAATAACAACTTTTGATTATTTTAATCTCTCGATCTTACGATTTATGTTATAATAATATATGAGGATTAATGTACTTTATAAAACTTGATCTGCTTTCGACAAATTTGGCTATCTGGGTATGTATATGCATATTGCCAGTCCATATCTATAGTCTATCCTTATGCACTTCTATATAGAAATCAGTGTAGTCAAAATAGAGTAACATCTGACAGGGGGAAAAAAAAGAACAAATATCTTATATAAATACAAGAGTATATGTAAATTGCATTTTAAGAACTAATAATGTGCTTTCTGTTTTTATTTTTAATTTTTTTAAAAATCCAGGAATGGAGCAAATACAAAAATATATATTATTTATACAGATATATAAAATTTTATATGATATATTTAGTCAGCACTGTCATTTTCACATTCTACCACCATCTCCATTGTTTCAGAATTTTCTAATTTTTGTTTGAATTGCTGAATATATTTTAGCAATCGTTTATCAGAATCCTTCACCTATATCATAAAATATATCAAATTACAATTAATATATCATATTAATTTATCAATTACATTAAAAATTTAAAATAAAAATATAAAGAGTTTATATACCATTTTTGTAACATTCTCAATGGCTTCTTGCAAATTTTGTTTCGACGGAGCATCCTCTTGAAGATATAAATTCGTTAAAGATTTAATAAGAGTCTCCTTATCTATGTTGCTTTCCGGATTTAGAATGTCGGCTAACATAGCAAATGCAAGATTGTTGTGCGTGTAAAACGTTTGATTGCCAGTTTTTTGATGTCCTCGCCTTGTTAAATTCAGTATAAATTTTGAAACGTGATACGTATCGATCTCTCGTAGTGGACTAACATCCGGTGCATCGCAAAGAGCTCGCAGTGTTGGAAAATAGGCGTTTTCGAGTATTTCTTGTGCTTCGGGTACACGTACGATAAAATGCTCGAAAAAAACACTCAAGCATTGTCGAAGATAAATATCATCAACATTGGCTTTATTATAGCCTAGAATTATCAAGCGCGATATGAGACTACTGCTACTAATTCGTTGATTTAACAGCAGTTTACAGAATCCTTCTGTAGCAATTGTGCGCATATCTTGATTCTGTAAATTTTTAAAAATAATTATGTTACAGTAAATCTTACTTGATTATTGCAGAATTCAAAAAGATATTAGCCAGATTTACCGCATTGTTCAGCAATCCCATTAAGATTTTGATGAAATTGCAAGGGCCCTTTTCTATTTCAATCCGTTTATTTATAGAAATGATGCTATCTTCGTGTGTGTAAAGCAAACGACTCTTTTCAGATCTATTCTGCAAAGAACTCTCTTCTTGGACTTGCAAATTTTCAAAATATTCCAATCCATATATAAGCAAGAGATCGAATATTGCCTTCAAAGCAACTATCCAAATTTCTTGATTCTCGTGTTCGAAAGAAAATTGGTAGAAAAATACCATTATATGTTTTTTAGCTAACTTTATGTCCAAAACACAATAAATACTTAATACTTTTAACGCTAATACATGCACATTATCATCGGGATGCTAAAACAAAGTAAAATTAAAATGTGATAAATAGTAGTAAGTAATTGCATAAAAAACTTAAAATATTATAATTATATACACACATAGTATATATAACTTAATATATGCTTACGTCGAGACTACTTAAAACAAGAGACATCAAACTCTTGAGTGTGGGTGTTAATTCACGAATGGATTGCATTGCAATGTACAAGATGTTGAGGCATTTCACCATAGTGATGGAATCATTTTTTTCCTCGCGCATATCGTCGATTATTACAGCTTCTTGGATCTTAGATAATTGGTTTATTTCTTCTTTTAAGACCTTAATCTTGTCTTTTAGACTATCAGCTTGTAAAAAATTCTCTTCCTTGATTGCTTGATATAATTCCTCTTCGAGCTCTAATATATCAACCTTTAATCTTGCTTTCTAGAATCAAATTAAAAAAAGTAAAAGGGTCTAGATAGTAATTAAATTAATAATTAAATTCTAGAATGCAGAACTGTATGCCTAATATTTTTCTCATCTACATTATATGATTAACAATTAGATTAACAACTAGATTCTAATACTCACTTGCATGTCTTTTTCTTGTTGCTGCTCTATAGTAATTTGTTGAGTATCTAAATTTTCGTTTGAAGGTAGTCTGGTTTCGCTAATAACGTTGGCAACAACATTCAACATGTTGTTTGCATCTGGCATCACTTTTATCAAATGGTTTACTATACATTCAATTATTTTATTACAACAATGATCGCTCATTAGAGTTTCTACTATTAATTCGTTCAGATTCTTCCTGCCTACTTCGTCAGCGAGATCATAAGTTGTGGATATCTCAAAGAGTTGCAATAGAATAAATTTATGGCACTCTTTTTCCCATACTTCATATGACTTGGAAGATATGAGAGTCATATAATCACGTATATATGTACAAAATCCCGATAATTCCGGAATAATTAATTCTAATTCTTCCATACATGAAAGACTCTGAAGATGTTTTATTACACATTTCCAATACAAAACATTTTCGTTCGATATATTTGTCAGTGGAATTAGTCTTGTGTCTTTATCTATTGGCAGTTGCTCCAATAAATTTTTTGGATTAGCATCTCTGCAAAAATATTTAATATAAAATTTTGTTTCAATCATTGATATTTTTACAATTTACTTCTTTATATACTCACTTAAATAGAACCTGTAAAGCTAAGGTGGCAGTTTCTGTTCCTATACCAGCATCGAGAGCGAGTACAAGATTTAAATACTCTCCCTTGTAGCATCGTAGCCATGTTGGTAACAAAACATTGCTTACACATTTTCTGACATTCTCAGATCTGTCTTTGAGACCATTCTTTAACAAGCGTTCTCTTTGTTCAATAGTCAAAGAACGCACTGTGATTTTACTGATAAATTCAAATGCCATCTTACGCACAGTATCATCGATATCTCGTGTTCTTGTCAATACAGCTTGTAAGGTCTTTTGGTTTTTACCCATGCAAGAAAGGACTGCCTTGCGAACTTCAGCACTTGGATCTTTAGATAGATGAAATATATACATTTTTATTACAGGACATTGGTCATCTGCTGGATCTTGCAATCTGTGCAGAGCAAAAACAGCCTGCGCTCTGACTTTAAACGACTTATCCAACAATCGATCCATCATACTGATTGTAATTTGATCACATAGATTATCATCGATGAAAGCATCATCGCTCATGGAATTGAAAAGTATGTTTAGGAAGTAACATATGCGAAATCTCACTGCTTTATCTTTAGCACTGTGATGCGATAAAAGAAATTTGAATAAATTGTTGACAAATGGAGACATTGTGGTTTCGTTCTCTGCAGTAGAATAGAAGCTTACTATAAATTTGGCACAAAACTCTAACGTATTTATAACACGCAGATGTTGTTGTGCCATTGTGAGAGGCACTTTTAAAAATGAGATAAAATATTTCCAGAATGTATCTAAATCGGTCTGAAAATAAAAGAGTCATAAAACATTGACACAAGACTTAAGTTATAATAAGATAAATACACAAATAAAAAAATTATTTCAAATTATTGTACAGATAATTAGTTGATTTAATCTTGAAATGTTATAAATTACTAGAAAATACTATAAAGCTATTTAAAAAAGAGAACAAAATCAAAATATTCGAAAAAGAACACGATGTTATTCGAACTTACTCTCTCATATAATTTTTTCAATTTCTTCATATACTGTGGATGATCAATCTTATTGTATTGCGCTTTGCAAAATATATTTTTCATTTCCTTCTTGATCGCTGAAACCATATTTGTTCTTTTAATATTAAAAATTGCGATCACTAAATATTCTATGAAAGCCTGAACTGGCCTGACTGAACAGCCGTAACAAAATTTTTCACGCGTGCGTAGTAGCGTAAAATTCAGATGACTCAGTAATGTATATATGTTATCAAAATGTATGGTATTGTTAACTCCCATCATGGAGAAAAAAATGAGATGTTTTTGGAAAAGTCAATATATTTACTATATACAAATTAATAATATGTGTGCTCGATGTAGCGCTCAAAATAAATATTTTCAAGTCATTAATATAGTAATACGAAGAAACACATTAGAAACATATATCGAACCCAAAAGCGTCCCATTTATACGTGTCTGTCAAGCGCGTGTCACGTGATCCGCTACAAGTGTCATCAGTGGTGGGCAAAATATTCCCATTGGACATCACTGACCGTTAAATTTTCAAACAAATGTCAAGATGATAGCGCTCCATGATGTTGAAGTTATAATCGATTAGCGAATACCGCGCGAATTATATCCGCCATCTAAAAAAATTCATTCAAATGTGTACTTTTTTAAAATTCTATTCAGTCTGTAAAATGAGGACTGTTTATACCAATATTATTTCATTGTAAATGACAAGTAAAATTGGTATAAGAATTATGTCGAATGTATGATGTAAGTAAATAAGAATCTATTATAAGATTTATAAATTTTCATATTTCGAACTCAATGAGATTTGTTAATCTCAAATATAATATTTTTTCAGATATTTTAGAATATTAAAATTTTTGTTTTGTTTTTGTATAATAACTAAAAATATATAATTAAAGAAAATAAATTTATATATATATATATATATATATATATATATATATATATATATATATAAACCGCAAATAAAAACGCGCTGTTTGCATTCTGTTATTGGAATGTGTCACATTCACTATTGTTTTTAAATTATTTGAGCATACATCGAAGCACTGACAACAATCCTTGACTGAATCCTGAATCGCCATTTTGCCTGATTTATTCAGGTGCGTTAGTGCGCTCCACTTGGCGCTATTTTCGCATCGAAACGAAATGGATCATTCTGCGAAGAATTTTGCACTTCGCAGCGAAAATAGTGTCAAACGGAGTGCACCCCACGTTTACCAACATTTACGATCAGCAAATCAGAGAAGCCTGAGAGAGACCATTCCGCCGTTTTTCGAAAGACGCTTTTTTCAGCTCGTACAGTAGCGTCAACTAGATCCATTTTCGAGCCAGCCGAATTATATGGTCAGATTCATTTTTCAATGTCACGATAAAACAGGCTGATTGATGCATGTCCGTGCTAAATACATAATTATGAATAAAAAATGGAGAGAAATATTATGGATTTATTAATGTTTTATTAGCTGCGCGTGATGTCTTATCATTTTAGTATATTTACATCTAATATTGGATACTTTCAAATTTCTAAACAATTTATGCGAGATACAGGGCGATATAAATAAATATTTCATACAACAATAAATTAAGAACCAAGATTTAAATACATCGTATAATATCTTTATCCATATATTATATTTTTTATACATTTATAAGTCGCAGATATTTCCTCGAAAAACGTATAGTTTTATTTGCAAAATATTTGAACAGTTTATTGATTACTCTCTAGTTATCATAAAATTTCTAATTATTCTTGGATATATCTTTATCTCAGCAACGATAATAATAATTACAAAAATACAACAAAAAAAGTAACGATTAATAATAATATATGAGCTCGTCACGCGTTTGTTCTTATTACAGTTGCAAGAATGACGCACAATTTTTTTTTTTAATCTATTCAATAGGAAAGTTAAAGTGGAAAGATAAGGTAAATGGGACGCCGCTCTATATATTAATTATGTATTTTTTATTTAACATCAAAAGTAATGACACTTGGGTTGTATTCGTATCTCAGAGATTGCGATGTATTTTCACATGTGTGTCGCGTGTGTAAAAACAGAACTTATCGAATAATAATTAATTAATTAATTGCGAAAGGGAATCGTCAATCGTCAATCGGAATATAGATATAGCTGGTGGAGCGGTGTACGTGTCATTTCCGAGCGTGTAACCCGTATCTCTCTCTCTCTCTCTCTCTCTCTTTCTTTCTCTTCTTCCTCTTCCTTTCTTTCTCTATACGAGGTGTACAAAGTGTAAATGTGTGGTATACGCGGCGTTTATAACGCAAGAAAAAAAATAAGAAACAGAAAAAAAGGAGTGTATATACGGATAAGACCCGTGAGGCGAAGAAACGGCCTCCTCTCTTCGGGAGAAGAACGCTTCTCGGTCGAGGTCGCCGTCGTTCGCACGTGCGATCTGTTTGTCCGTCATTCACAATTATTTAAAATATATATACAATATTAATAAAACATCGTTCGTTACTTTTTCTCTCTTCCTCTCTCTCTCTCTTTTAAACATTTTTTTAATCGTACAATGATTCCGACACGGTATGCGGTGGGCTGTGCAGGCGTGCGGCGTCATTTTTTCCCCGCGAGGATACTCCTAATGAAAGCGTTCCGATAAGCGGGGAGAAAAGAAAAACTTAATTTTTTATTGGAATACATGTATGTATGAATTTATATCTTTTTGAAGAGAGAATCAACGACTCTCATTCTTTCGTCCTCGGGATGAAACAGAAAGAAGAGAGCCGCTTGTTTTTCTCTTCAGAAAGGCGCAAAAAAGGAGAGAAATGAAATGGTAACCGCATGTGTATACAGAGACTCCAGGGGAATCCTCCTCTTATGTTCAAAATCACGCGAAAGCGTAACATTGTCCTCTACTCCATGGATAAAATAAGTGTGTAGAACGCGATGAGTAAGCGTGCATAAGCGCGGCACCGTCCCGCTCAGTCCACCGCAAAAGAATTGTGTGTGGTCTTAGACCGAAACTTCCTCCCCGCCTGGCATGTCTTCCTTAAACCCTTGTTTTCTTCCCTTTTCCTTCTTCTCCTCTCCATCGTCTCTTTCTCCTCCATCTCTTCTCCACTCTGTCTTCCATCTTTTTTTTTTGTTCGCTTATACGTACTTTGTTTTTTTTCTTCAACAACACGATCTAGACTAAACCATATATAATAATTACATCTAATAATATCTTATTGTAACATGTATTATTATTAATATTATTATTATTTATCATTATATTATTTATTTATATCATTATACTATTATATTTTATTAATAATATTTAAATTATTAGCCTAAAGTAAAGAGGCGGCGCACGACGGCAAAGCATTTTTTTTTTTGGGCTCCTACGGCCCCCCTACAGGCACGGAACACCCTGTCGACAACGCCGCGGATCTTCTCCGTAGCTTCAAAGATATCCACCGCATACATACACGCAGTGTTCCTCTCTTTCGTTCTCTCATTTTCTCTCTTTCTCTCTCTCTCTCTTTCTTCCATTCTTTCTCTCTTTATCCTGCATTTTTCCTTTCGCATCCGATCCGAAAAAAAACGGACGTTCCATTGAGAGTAACAATCGCGCGTGAAACGTTTTAAATCACCGCATATTCGTTGTGACAGAAGCGATCGATCTTTCACGGCGAGAGAGCCGTGTCGCAACATTAAAATCGAGCCCTAATCATCCCGGCTCAGCTAATCGCTGTCTCTTTCTAAAAATTACAATTTTTCGCCTATATAACGCAGACAGAGGAGGAGAATGTCAGTTGATCGGCGTCGATCGAATTTGGAAACGCCGTGATGATTGGATAGCGTCCGAATAGGATAGATTGATTTCGCGTGATGCATCGATCGGCCGATGGATACTTTTGAAACGTCTCGAATTCCAGTTCCCGATGTACGAGCTCGCGCGCGAGTCGTGATCTCGTCTCTATCCGATGCCTTTTTCTTCCCGCATCCGTGAGCAAAGCCTCTGCTTCGTCATTCTCTTCCGCGTGGGACCGTGCAAGTACAGCCTAAAACGACATTGAGAACGTTTGATTTTTCTTCCTCAGACCTTTCCATTCATTCGAGTTGATCGGTCGCGTATCCGGAAATGCAATTCGCGCAATCTCTCGCGCGTTTTCAACAGAGAAAATCAATCGCGCGAGAAGTCGAGGAACTGCGAGCCTTATTTTCGAGTCCACTCGAGGCGGCGGCACCGGACGGAAGAAACCGGCGAAGGAAGAAACATTTCGCGTTGTACGGGGCACCTCGAGAACACGTCGATTATTGAACACTTAGGGTAGTTTTGGGGCCTGGGCCGCCGAGCGAGCGTCGCATGTTCACTCATCGAGTCCCCGCGTTCGCCACAATCGATCGACGAGAACGCGATCATCTCGCGGGTTATTATATAACATGATATAATTGTAACAATATAGCCACGCAATTGCTCCATTCTCCCTTCGTAATGCAATGATGAGTTGGATACTGGACTTTGGATTGCTTATACGCGATACGAAAAAATGAAAGAAGCATTATTATTTGCAAAGATAATGGAATGATCATCGTCCGAGAGTCGCCACACGAGTGTGTCTTAAATTAATCGCGTTTCACAATATTTTTAACAATAACAGCGAGAACGGTGTTTTAAAATTTTATCGATTGTAATTTCTGAAAATCAGAGAAAAATCTCTTATTCGTTCTTTCATCAAAAATGATATAGCTATCGCGTTTCTTTTTAAGTGCGATTTCGCATAATTATTCAGATATCGTTGAACAAAAATTGTTCGCGCGGGTAATATTCATTTCTCGTCTTGCCGACTTTCTCACGCATCAACAGCGCGTCCGAAACAAACGCGGGCAACGATTGAGAGAGACCCATCCCGGGAGAGACGAGAGGAGGAGAGGGGGATATAATATATTCGTGTATACAGTTGCGAGATCGCGTCGATGAGAAAAAAGTCTCGTATCGTCCCGGCCCGAAAAAAAAAAGAATAAAAGTCGCGTGGCAGGCATTTTAAGTCACCGTTGTGTGTTGTTTCGATTACTACATGCACAACGCACATACACGCGCACGCATACACACACATACGTAACACGGACAGCGCGCTCGCCGGCTGGCTAACAAGAGATCCTATACGTTTCGCTGCTATACAGGGAGTTCCGCGTTGCGGGGGGGTCAATGATTTATAGCGAGCTGTCCCGCTGGCGTTTTAAATCTATGAAAAACTAAGAGAAGGAATTTTTATATTCTTCATTTAGCTTTTACCTAAGTAAGAACATTTTTTTTTACTCGCTTTCTCTGCTCCGATCTGTCCCCTTTTTCTTTCCCTGTCTATATTCTGCGTACATATATACCGCACCTCTTCTCTAATACAAAGTATCGAGTGTATTATATCGCACATTCGCTATCCCATTATCCTGCCTCGTTAAACTTTTATTATCTCTCTTTCTCTCTTTCTCTTTCGTCGTTAATCAATAACGTTTTATAATAATTCACTTATCTTCTCAAATGGCATGCGGCAGGATTTATTTTTCTTTTTTCCTCCGGTTCGCCGGCAACCAGGCCGCGACCACCTACCGCTTTACTATCTGCCCACGCAATCACATAACATACCGTTTATCAGTTCATTATATTCTCAATTGGTAGTGATTCAGTTGATAATTATTTTACATTTACTATCCACATACGTATCTTCGCCTCCTAATTATACCTCTTTCCCCCACCCTCCTACTGCTGGATTACGATGGGATGAACCACCCCGCTCTCCGCTGGAACCCATCCCGATCAACGCGCACTTTTCTTTCATTCCCAGTCCAGTTTCCTCGTATGTTTTCACGTGTGTTAGTGTGATATTATTTTTCGAGCTAAGAGTCATAACTATACTGAAACTACGCGATACGTTTTTGCCGCTTTCCTCCTGACAGCTACACGGATTAAGACTCAAAACCGAATGTGTATGTCGTTTATTTAATAATAATAAATACTGCGAATGCGGTTTTATTTAATTATATTTTATTATTTTTTTTATTTAGTTATTTATATAACTTTCTCTCTTCCCTTTATTTTAATTATTTTTATCATGACGTATAACTATAGACCGTGCCGATATATCTGTCATATCAGGTCCTTCGTTACAATTAACAAGTAATTAGATTTTCGTACGAAGTATATATTTCGGTGTCACGCGAGATGCCTAAGAATTTGCTTTAATCATTCTCCTGTTATATTGAGCACTTTTTTTTTCGATTTGCTCTGTCACGTCGATCTCTCTGTTCCCCTTTCTTTTTCCCCGAGTCTCTATCTTCTTGTCTTCGATCTAAAATTCTTCTCAATGGAGGGCGTGTTGTGTGTATGTGCCGATCTTTGGCGTACCGTTATTTTGCGCGCATTGATCGACGATCAACGAAAGCCTATTATTATAAAGTTTCTTGGTAACGCAAAGATGTCTACGATAATACGCCACTAATAGTATAAGAAGTCGCGTGAATGTAATAATTTGCATCCGGCATGCACGTGATTCCATGATTCTCCGTCGCGTATTAGCATCCCAGTCTTCGGACTTTCATTCTCACTGTCGTCTCGATTTCCTTTCATCTACGTTCCATCACGTTACGACGTTTTTTCTTTAGGCCTGACACTCTTGCATCAGTTGCATTGCAGCGTCATTAACTCAGCGACTCTTCTCGATCATTTCTTTCTCTCTTTCCTTCGTTCCATCTTCGAACAACGCTTGTAGAATATATCATCCATAATCTGACAGTAGCAGTAGCAGCAATAGCACCAATCATCACCGGAAAGCTTCGTAGTTGTACAGATGGATGCAGAGCAGAAGGCGCAACTTCCCAATTGGCTTCCCAATCCGTATTATGATGACTGGTGAAATTTCCCCTCGATGAATCCTTCTTTCCTCTCTCGAACACCGGATCAATTTTTTGAGACTATGAAACTTGACACGCAAGCGTGCAAGCGATTGTTGGCGGCAAGCCAGAACGACGAGCGTGCTCTTTGTATCTCGCGCTGTATCTATAGCGCTAAAGGGTCTTCTCCATGTCGCGGAGAAATAGCATCTTCTTTTTCGTCGTGAGAGCAAGTGCGAATCTTTGCGCATCATCCTTCGTTGTCCATCCGTTGCTCTCTCGACACGTGACTCGGACAGACCCAGTAGCACGTTCCGTGTGAAAAGTGTTATATATTTGTTCAACATGAGTGATTTACTTATTTTTCTTTTTTTTTCAAGTGTATATTTTTCAGGTGTGAGTATGCGTCTCATTCTCTCGCATCATCATTCTCTCTCTCTCTCTCTCTCTCGCTCTCTTTCTCTCGCTCTCTCGTCCGTTCACTCGTCCTCTTGCGCGCGCGCTCTGCATGCGTGTGATTTAATTCTCCTTGCGTCTAATAGTAAGTTTCTTGCTCGAGCCAGCCGCCTGGATTCCGGCGGAGATAGAATCGTCTCGTCTCGTCATAAATGAAGATGGCGAACATGAACGGCAGAGCTGGCAACCACCATACGAATCTGCAACGTTACATATATGGGTTTAATATGGGGTTAAACATAATTTTCGTGTTGCATCATATTATAAGTACAATTCAACGATGACGACGCTTTAACTGCAATCTTTGTGTATTAAATAAAAGTCAAGTTTAGATTAGATTTGTTTAACGTTAAATATGTAAAAGATTTGAATGAATATATCATAATCAATGTCTGAATGTAAATTTGATTCTAGGTACAAATTTTAGAGAATCAGAGGTACAAAGATGGATAATACATACTTGAGTGGGAACATACGAAGACCCTTGTCCATTCCGGGCGTATAACTTAGGAACGCAGCGAGGGCAGTCTCAAACACGAGACCAAAGTTCAAAGCCCAATTTCTCATTCCCTGGTGAATAATTGAATTGCGGCGCGTTTTGCAGACAATCAGATCAGCCCATTGCACAATTACAATCGATACGAAGAAAGCTGTATGGCAGGTGAACTCCAGCGTTTTGCGATCCCTGTAGGTCTATTTTTTTGCAAAAATAAATTTGCACGATCAACTGTAGATTCTTTTAATATATGACTATGTCAAGAAATTTAGAATATAATTCAATTAAAAATTGAATTAAATTTTTATTAGTAATATTAATCTTCTTTTTTCAGTTATTGACAAAAAAGAGTTTGCTGAAAATTAAATATCAGAATATTTTCATAGAAGAGAACATCCAATTACTTACCCATTCCTGACCGTAGCTGTCGGTTAAATCGTTGATAGCCTTAGAATCCCACTGCTTTCGGATACCAAACAGATATAGGGGTAGAAATCCGTTTTCAGCCATAATGACAAAGTAGACGAAGAAACCGGCCGCGGCTTGGATCATACCGATTTGACCATATGCCATCGAAATAAGCCTAAATAAGATAAACTCGTTGAAGAACATTCTCGGGAGACCAATGACGCTACTTGCTGTTAGATTTCGAGAAATCTTTACTTTTCGCTGTGTAGTAACTTTATTTCGTTTTATTCTCCGAGAGTGATTCTCAATAATAAAATTTTTACATCAATATAGAATTAAAAAATTTAATGACTTAAAAAAAAAAAAATCAAATTTAAATTTTTGAAGATTTCATCAAACTTTTGATAAAGCGTGTATTAAATGCAGTCCTTTGATTAAAAATGCATAAAAGTGCTTTTGCACTGCATTCATTCGAGAAGTTTTTTCTTCCCGAATCTAGTGAAACCTTTTCAGGTCGACAGCGCATTTCAAAATTCCTCGATATCCCAAGAAGCGTTTGCCATCGATCATCCGACTTTGGCGTTACTTCTAATAGTCAAAGTTTATGTTAAAGTTAACGGAAGCCATAGTCACCGGTTAGGAGCAAAATGCAAATTACTTACCGACGCAATAGGCGGACGGTTAAGGATCGGTTCTCGACAGTGAGATGCATGCCACATAGAGCGAATACGGACAGAGACAGATAAATCAGATAGACAGATAGACAGACATAGTTGTCGCTTGCCAGTTCTCACGGTAACAAGCTGCACGTGAGTCTTTGCACCTTTGTTAACATCGAAGCTGCCCATTTCCCAAAGCTTACCCCGCGCACCAGCTTTCCAGCCCGTTGAGAGTTAGCATTAATATCAAAGCGATTTACTGGCATATAAGTATTTTATATCATAATCGAAGAGTTCAAAACAAAAAGATGAACCAAGTTCGTAATAATATGTAAAGGTTTATAAATGTGACTTTGTATTTAAAGTGAAGCTTATAAGATTTAATCTGCTCTTGCTCCAAATGTTTTGATTCATTATGATAATCTGGCTGCAGAGAATCTTTTTATGCAATATTATCGATTGTCATTAATAATCTAATCGCAGGATTGCACAAAGTATTACAAGTATAAAATTAAAAGGTACAAAAAGATACAAATAACAATTTTTCTCATTTTTTAAATAGATTTACGATTTATAAGAAAAATCGATTGTTAAACCAGATTATCAATACGTATCAAAGCGTAATATAATTTTGTGTCTTTGTTTGCTCCTCCCATTACATTTTCAATTCAATTTGTACTAAAACTTAAACTCTCTACAAAAAATTACTACGAATAATCAATCAATGTGTATGTCATCAAAGCAATTGTCAGATGCATGCAATGAGAAAATATCTGTGCGCAGGGTTGAATTTGGAAGCCAGTCGCATGCGACAGTTTGGCAGTCATAGTTAGTTGAACTGGACGGTTTAATCATCAGCCGACTCATCAGGGAAGCGCAATCGGACGGAGAAGAGCCTGCAGTTAATGAGTTAGCGTTCGCGCAAGCGTGCTCAGCGGATTTAAAGTGTCAAATGTGGAGAGAAGAGCTGCAGAGCGGCATTAAAATTTCCTGACGTAGAGGTCAGGTGTATAATAAAGCGGCAGTGCAACGGAGATCGATATCGCGATTGCGATCCTGATCGAAGATCATAAAATACGTTGTTGATACGCCGCTGAGAAAGAGGTTGCGCTCAAGCTGTGCATGTCGTTTTCAAAAGCTCTCGGTGATCGACACTGGAGTTGTGCTCTTCTCGAAAATTAAAAAAAAAAGTCGAAGATAGCAAAGATGACAGTTGAGATAAAACGTGCATTTTGCGAAATAATTGTCGATAGATAATCGTGAATTCGCTGTTTTTTCGATGAATGTTTCCGATGATGTTAATCCTCGGTTAGTACAAGTCTAACTCGTATCTCTGTCCCTGGAAATGTCATGTTTTTACAAAAAAATGTATGCAAGATGAATATATATATACACCTAGGATTTGTAATACTTATAAAATTAGAAAATTTCTTATTCCTAGTTTTAAACATTTAAAAAAATATATATATATATATATATATATATATATATATATAAAATATGAAAAAAAAAATTTTTATATTAAAAAAAATTATTATATTAAGTAAAAGTATTTATTATATTATAAAAAAAAATTTCCAGAAACAGATGTGCTTGTGTATCCATCAGATGAAATAACCGGGGAAATAAAAGAATTAAAATTAGATGCTGTCAATATTGATAAAATTCTCCCCAAAAATTACTTATCTCAACAATTATGGACATTCAGTTATCCTAGATTTTCGAATATTATCTCTTTGTAATAACTGATTATATATCATCAATTATTGACAGCACAGTATTGATAAAGTTTTCGTGTTCTGAATGAAATTTGCTCGCGATTCGCGCGCATACACCTAGTGCAATGACAAAGTAACACGTAAATAGTTAAAAGCTAAACGATTAAATCGCAGCGTGTTAATTTATTGACCGGGTGAGAGATTCTAAGTGTGAGATTCTAAGAAAAAGCATTCGACATTCTCAACATCTTATAATTTTTCTCTATATATCAAAAACTTGCTTTGTGCTCTATGCTAGTCAACTAGATTTCTAGAGTCAGATGTCGTTTGTAGAGTGTCTACCAAGATTTATTGTAGGGCCAGGATCCTTGGAAAGGGAAAAATTAAGATTTCCATAATTTTAATAATAAACGTTTCGAAAAACTTCATCAATCTTAAAGAATATAGTATATAATTTTGTCGTTTGATTGCTTTTTTTCTCTCAAGATGCATACGATAAAAAATATAAAAAAAAAATAACTTTTACGAGAAAAAATGAAAAAGATATACCGGATTTATTATCGAAGTTAGTAGACACTCTGTTATTACGTGTATTGTCGCGTATAAACATCATGGTCCAAGTTGAAATCGCACAATAGACGGACCAGATATGTGTATTAGTGCATTAGGCGAATAGAATACCTATACACGTATACACAATCCTGGGACGATTGAGATTACTTCCAACTTGGTTCGCAAGATATATTTTCTGTATGTGTGTATATTACATGTAAGATTAGCCTCGTCGAAACAGTCAATCGCTATTGTAAATATAACGTTACATATGCTATTAATTTCAAAATTAATTTTTATCACCGCTACAACTATAACAAATTATTATTCCACTATGCTATGCAAATATGTGACTTATTAATCCTTTGCTTAGCACTAATCTAATCAGTCGGTTAGTCAATTTCTAATCTATCCTCGTTTGACAAGTGTCAGGCAACATTAACGTTCGCGCATGCACTGGCAGTCGAATTTGTGTTCTCGGTTGAGTTATTTCGAGTCTATCTACTTACCAGGCAAAGGATTAATCAGATTAGACTATTCCGACGAATGTATCTGTCTGTGCGTTATGATAGTGAATGTATGTGTGTGTATATGTATATATATATATATATATATATATATATATATATATATATATATATGTAAAACAGATGGATGCGATAAAAACGTGAATAAAAACGTGTGTGTTTAAATTAGTCTTGATACAGTACGAATGTGAGTGCAATAGGTTTTGCAATAGGTTTCTGTTGGTTTTTTTTTTCGTTAGGTGGGTAGTTGGGAGACCCACCTTCGGTTGACAAGATTGTCTCTGTAAGGATCGCGTGGCTGCCGTTTCATAATGTCCGACTCCGGTGCCTCGTAGGCTAGCGAGATGGCCGGCACCTGCCATCCACCATTGATTAGAAAGTGTACTAATTACCCCCTCCCCCACCCGCATTACAAAGTTATATGCGAGAGATACATGTAACCGCATTATTGATACTATTATATTTTATGAACACATACACTCCCTCTTAGTAAATGTGTATGTGCGTGTGAGCGAAAGAGAGAGATTTGGAGATTGCACAAGTCAATCACATATATGTATATGTGTGTAAACGTCGGCTTTCCCATTCTTTTGAAATCCTGTCAGGGGTTGATGTTTCAATAAAAAAAAACTGGAGAAAACTGTAATCGCGACCCGTTTTTGTACAACTAAACACAGCCTATCCTCTTGTTAAAAAATTGCGTTGGAAAATTGTGCCGTTAAAAATTGCGTTAAACTGTATAGCAAAAAGAGAGAAAACCTGTGGACGGTAGCGAGTGTATCTGTGCATCGGATTAGCGCTGCGTTTAGACCGACTGTCCGGAACAGTCGGCAGAAGAAAAAAAGTGAAATCGTTGGTGCCATATCTGATGCAAGTGAAAAAAGAGAAGTCACAAGAAATTACGCGTGAACCTCCCCGTGCTCGTGCTGCGAATCTCCAATCGTTATCACCTGATTCTTTTGAATCATCGTCTTCAGCGGTGCTCGATGTTCCACGATGTGAAAGATAAAGAATAAAATTGCCTTGCAACGAGTCCAACATTGTAGCAACTTAAATTGTTTTGCAATAACTTTATTATACTAAAAAATTCGCTAAAGTTGCACACTAATTAATTAAAAGAAAAAAGAAGTCGACATTTTATCTGTCATCAAAAAACCTAAAAATCTAAAGGGTAAATTAAACGACGAGATAAATACGCGAGTCATCGAGCACTTTTGAGACTCGGATGAGAAAATCTCTTCTCTTTCGTGCACTTCGAGTACAATCTCGAGCATCGTTTCCGTTAATATCGTGGCGGCGAAACCCCCTGATGCATTCTCGCCTTTGTAAAAGACTTGTTTAAAATCTTCTAACCATTTCCAAACGAAAGAATCGTGACTATGATACTGCATACAGGGGGCTGCTACCACCGCAGAAATTTTCCCACGTTTCTCCAATTAATATATGCATATAAATCCCCCGATTTCCTCCCGTTTAGCAATTGTCGTTTTTGCACATGTATATGGTCGTTTCAGCACCCATTAGAAAGTTGCCAGTCGCAGAGTGGGTAGAGTAGGCAGCGGCAGTAGGCAGCGCATTACAGAATAAAACGTGAGAGGACTGTAAAGAATAAAAAACTGCAAGAAAAAGTTCATGACGCTCAAAATGTACAAAAGTGTCTTTCTCTTTTTGGCGGTGATATATGGCAAGTAGAACAAACGGTATAGTAAATAGTAGTAAGTATAGTAATAGTAGTAATATAGAATAGTAGTAATAGTAGCAGCGGCAGCTGTGATATATATATATATATATATATATATATATATATATATATATAGTAGATAAAACAGTAATGGCAGTACAAATTCAGTAAAATTCTATGAATAACGATGCTGGCTTGTGATTGTAATAATAATGATAATAATAAGACTAGTATATAGATCAGGACAAGAATAATAATGATAATAATTACTGAGCATCAAAGATTAATGTAAATATATATATAAATGTATATATATATATATATACATATATTTATATATACACTTGTCTATATATAGGTAATATAGACTCCCGCAAGAAGATTGCTACAACTCGAAGATAGTATAATTTTGTGTTTTCACCTTTGTAACTATTATGTTAAAATCTCAAAATTTCTCTAAGCACATAAAATACGTTAACTTAAGCAAAAATATAACATGCTAGATAGAGATATGCGCTTTCATGAGATTTCACTTTTTGATTTGTAGTAATGTTCTTCCAGGAGTGCGATATAATGTATGTGTTAGATCGATTAGAATTCAACTAGTTGATTAAGATTTAAGTTTCGTCGACTCTAATGCGAAACATTGGTTTGTTTCCATCACCGAAGCGCGTTCCGCTCAGAACAGATCCTCCTCGCTCCGTACCGTCTTTCCCTCAAGCGATTTCGTCGACGAAACTTGCTTTTCGCTGAATTACTAAGGAAATGACTAAGGAACGATCGTTGCTTAATTGCGAGATTGATGAGAAAGGAAGAAAGTGAATCGCTTGATGCAGAATCTGATGCATAGCTTTTCTTCTCTCTAAGAAAAATCTCTCTAAGAAAAATTCTAGAAAAAAAAGAGAAAAAAAGTTACGAAAAAGAGAGAAAAATGCGAGAAAAAGATATGAAATGCGTGCGTCACGCAGGTATAATCGCGCGACAAATCTTACCGTTCTGCATCCATCGATTCAATCGATTTAGCTGACAATATGATTTTTTTCGCTGCGTAAGAGTTTCATCAAAATCTTGGATAAAAAACAAACAAATAAAAATGTCTAAATAAAATATCCTGTAATAATTTCAAGCTCGTGATTTGCGATTCCGCCAATTTTTCCGAAACAATCGCAACAATCTCGTCCTTATTCATTTACATGTATACTCCATAATGTTAAATCACATGAGATAGATTTTTTTCGCCAAGCGAATGTGAACCGATTCCAAGTTGAAAAAAATTTCATTTTCCCGAGCGAGGCGCAGCAACGATAAAACCTGGCCCGAGGCAATAGAAGCAGCCAGGAACAATGGAGGCAGATAGATAGATAGACAAGATAGAGAAGAAAAACAAGGGAAAGAGAAAGATAGAAAAAAAAGGGAAAGATATATCCCGTTTTAATGCACAAACCGACGTACGAATAATAATTCTGTTCTAACATATAATGCTATTCTACTCAAATATTTACGAAGAAAAAAAAGGGAGAGATAGAATACCGTTTAATCTACGAGAGAACATCTTCGAGCTTCCGGAATACAATATATAAAACTCTTCAGTCTCTATATCGTTCAGTTTCTATGTCGTTTGAGTTTTCCTCGTATGGTATCGACGACGACGCAAAGCAGGTTCACAAACGATCAAATATTAACAAGTTGTGAGTTGCACATTTACGATATAAACATCATACAATATTCACAACACAATATACAAGTGGCCCTTGCATTTATGATGCCTCTGTCACGATTTAAAGAGGAAGGCTAAAAAACTGATAGCGATGGAGCGCAAAGGAAGGTGGGGAAAAAAAAAGGATATAGAGAATGGATAAAAAAAATGGTTATACTGGTATTCATGTATAAGAGAAAGAAAGACAGAGAAAGAGCGTGCATACACGCGAGAGAAAAGATGAAGAAAGATAGGAAATAGGGATATGGCAATAAAAAGATAAAAATGCTGTTTTGAATAAAAAAAAAGAGGCGATAAGTAAAATACCAAAAGAAACGATCACGCATGCGAGTCTTCACAACGATTTATATCTTGTGGATGTCTCAGCAACCCATATACACTTCAAGCCAGTGGCAGACCACGACAGGATGACGACTGCAGCGAGGAATTATAGAACAACGACGAGGAGCTCACGAGAAGCTCTCGAGAAGAATAAAACTAGAGATAGTAAGTAATAGAGACTTATATATAAAAAGAAAGAAAAAGATATATATATATATATATATATATATATATATATACATATAAAGAGAGAGAGAGAGAGAGAGAAAGAAAGGCTTTACAATAAAAGATTGGCTTACCTTCGGCGTAACGAAATAACACTAATACGATCAAGGATCATCGTGATGGAAGCGTTTGTGACTGTCGATGTAAAAGGAAGAGAAAATTCCTCGACAAGGAAAAATTTGCGATTGCTCGTCACGCGACAAAATATATATATATATTGAAAAGTACATTACAAGTCCATCTTTTTCTCATTAAAATAATAGAATGATATTCGATAGCTATTTGATCGAATTACATCTTTTCTGTAGAGATACAAGCTATTTGGACAAATGGGTAACAACGACAAATCGCGGACGAGCAAGCGCGTCTGACGCGTATAACGAGATTCAATCCAGCTTATTGTTAGAGCGAGTATAGAATATACGAATAGAGAGGAGAGAATCGAACTGAAAATAAAGCTCGCGTGTCCCAGCAACCAAACACCCGTTCAAGTGTTGCATCTGCGTGCACCATATCCCATCACTGTTACCTTATCCGCATTTTGTCCTAGCGTGTCCGACTCGACAACTCAATAGCGATAAGCTTGACAAATTAATCCCTACATCGCGTGAATGTTATCGAGTGTCCTTGATCAAGGTACAATTTGTAATTTAAAGGAGAAGAAAAAAAATGAAAGAATAATCTAACTTCTTTATATGTGAAGAGAGAATATTTAAAAGAGATGACGAGTGTATTACTCAATGAATGTTCAGTATAAAGATAATTATTATCAAACAGATAATCAGAAAAAACACGAGGGATCAATTTGTTCGCGAATCGTTACCACAGTTCCTGTCGTACGTAGGTATCAAACAACGAGCGAGACCCGAGAAAGAGACGTGAACCGAAATGTTCGCGTCGTATTTTATGTATAATAGAAGATTGAATCAACTAACTACTAAAATCGCCAAAAGAAAAATAAAAAAGAAGTATTTAGCCAATAGAATGAGAGAGAGCGATCGCCGTGTAATTGAATTCTCGAAGCTCTATTCTGTTAAAATACTTAAACAAATAGTTTTTTGCGAAAGTTTCATCGATATTTTAATCAATCCGAGAAGAGACTTCGAAAATACAGCGTATCATCACCGATGACTCTTTCTATAGAAAATTTGTATGTAGCTTGTCAATATTTCGTTGTATGTTGTAGATGTGTTACCTTTCGTTAACTAGCTTGTCAGTGAAGGGGTTTCGTGGTTGTCGCTTCATAATATCGCTCTCTGCCTCCTCGTAGGCTAGCGAAATGGCGGGTACCTGATGTCACATTATCAAAGAGCTCAGTAATAACGCCAACAATTAGATAACGAATATGTCTTCCAATGATGTTCAAGTAAGAATATTGACATATCTCGATTATATCTTGGTGAAATAAAATTATTAATTTAATGTGATCATATATACAAATAATTTTAACATAAAATTAATCCTAATAAATTAATAATGATCAGCTTGATATCGTCAGCATTCTTACTTTTACGATGAAGCATAGAGAATAAACAAAAGATAATTAACTGAAAAATAAAGAAACTAAAATCGATTAAAAGGAACTGATTTTTGGGAGATATAAAAGGGGGCTCAGAGGAAATTCGAGGTAAATAGCTTTTTGCAGAGATAATAATTCCTGAAAAGGAATATATTTTAACCACGAAAGTATCTCTCATTACGATAAATTTCTAGTCCCTAAATTCAGTAAAAAAATGTATTCCTCAAATTGCAATGCATTTTATCCATTTTTTTAAAAATTCCTGTAAGATAACTTGTCCATAATACTCGATTTAGTTCCACCAGCACAATTGATCTAAGGGAAATAAAAGTTTAAAGACAAAGATTATTAAAGACATTTAATCGATTGTCAAGGTTGTCCACTAATGAGCTGCACTGCCTTGATTGATTGGTTCTTTGCCTTGAAAAAACAGCTATCTATAAAGAAAAATAATATTGATGCATTTTAGAGAAACTGTAGATTTGTGTCACACAATTTTCGCATCGGGTTGAATATTCCAGATATCACGCTGGTACCTATCAATCATTATAAATGTCAAAGATCATTGGTATCTTTAAGAAACAGCCTTCGTGACTATAAGCTATTACATCATGATGGACGGCGCAAATGCTGAAATAATTTGATTAACCGATAAAAAGAAGGTCGAATAGCGACTTTGGAAGAGCTTTCCGTAAACAAGAGCATCTCGTCGAAATGTTGTTACTCGATTCCAATTCATCGTTCCCGTACAGCATTTTGTGACTTACCATGTCAGTGCCCAGATCGATGCAGAGAATGGTGACGGTACCCAGTGGCAGAGGGATATCGCAGAGGATAAACGCCAAGAAAGGCGAGATTTCGGGTATGTTCGAAGTCAGAGTGTAGGCGATAGATTTTTTTAGGTTGTCGAAGATCAAGCGACCCTCTTCCACACCTGTCACAATCGAGGCAAAGTTGTCATCGAGAAGGATCATGTCGGCCGCTTGTTTGGAGACGTCCGAACCGGCGATGCCCATAGCGACACCAATGTCGGCTTTCTTCAGAGCGGGCGAATCATTCACACCGTCGCCTGTGAATAAATTAAACGTTTAAAGATAAAGATTTCTGCACTGTCAATTGCAAATAATCACACGATACTGCACTATGAATTGCACACAGATATAATTATTATATTACATCTATATAATTCTCATGTCATGAATCAATTAATTTAATTAAAAAAGATTTTGAATATATTAATCGTTTCTTTATAATGCAATGCAAAGTAAAACATTTTTTGTCTGCAAGTATAACTTACCAGTTACAGCAACAATCGCGCCCATCCGCTGGCAGCCTTCGACAATGATGAGCTTTTGCTGAGGCGAGGTACGGGCGAACACAATTTCGGTGTGATACCTGAGAATCTCGTC
This sequence comes from Cataglyphis hispanica, assembly GCF_021464435.1. Taxonomy (NCBI): domain Eukaryota; kingdom Metazoa; phylum Arthropoda; class Insecta; order Hymenoptera; family Formicidae; genus Cataglyphis; species Cataglyphis hispanica. The sequence goes on along the minus strand of NC_065965.1, from coordinate 6,499,857 downwards.
CAATTGGTCGGAGTTGAGTTCCCTGAGTTCGGTTCCGTGGATGACTGCGGCTTTAGCCTCGCGAGGATTTACTTCGGATACAGGGATATTTAACCGTTGCGCAATATCCTCAACGGTTTCATTACCTGATATAAATGAAAATAATAATGTTAATGCAATTATAAAAATAACAAAATCTGAACAAAAAATTAATCGGCTGTCCGAAATTGAATGTAGCAACTTTAATTAACTCGTCGATTTTTTATCATTTTTGTGTAATAATATTGGAGAAACATATCATCAAATTTGATTTATATGTAGCTCTCCTTTTGTAGGGAATATAGTTGTAAAATATATATTGTCAGCGATTAAATAGCTGGACACTGGGGTTATTGCGTCGCTTCCTTTTTACAACGCGAACTTTGCATATCTTCCAATAAAATCGCCCCAAGTTGCATGTGTAAATAGGATCGTCGTAAATCTTAAGCGCGGCCTATTATCTGAAATTACGTCTCATTAAGAGATTAAACTCATAAAAGCATCATAATCGAGAGCGACGAACGAGGTCTCGGAGATACTACAGCTGATATCTAATCTCAAACGTCATCTGACAACTGTTATCGCTGTTAAGCGTATCAATTCGATGGCGTGCAAAATGTATGTACCTTCAGAGATGATGCCGACAGATTTGGCAATGGCTTTGGCAGTGATCGGATGGTCACCGGTAACCATGATGACCTTAATGCCGGCGGAACGGCACTTGGCGACCGCATCGGGCACTGCTGCCCGCGGCGGATCGATCATAGACATCAGGCCCACGAAGCGGAGCCCTTCGACCGGGAAGTTGGGATCGTCGGCGTTGAACTTGAAGCCAGGCGGGAACTTGTCGGACGGCAGTATGTAGTCACAAAAGCCGAGTACTCGTTCGCCGAGTCCGCCCAATTCCAAATACGCGTTATTGAATGCCTCTTTCATCTCCTCGTCAAGAACCTACAAAAATATCAGGGTATTAAATACGGAAAATAGATAAATAATCTACTGAAATAAATTACCTTCTCTTTGCCACCGATAAATATGGTCGAGCACCTATCCAGAATTCTTTCGGGAGCACCCTTCATTACCAAGAGATATCTGGTATCGTTAGGATCGTCCGATTCGTGTATGGACACCTGATATTTGTTAGTGGAATTGAAGGGAATCTCGCAGACTTTCTTGTTACGTTTCCTAATGCCCATGACATCACCCAACGCAAGTTCCATGCACTTAAGCAGCGCGGCCTCAGAGGCGTCACCGTTTACTTCTCGCTTCAAAATCGGTTCACCCTCCTGACCTGGCTTAAACTCGGCGCGATTACACAAAGTTGCTATTTTGGCTAATGCCTTGAATCCTGGACTAGTACGGTCGTATTGCAAACCGGATTGATCTTCCGTGGTATCAGCATCAATGATCTGATTGTCGAACCACATGTGCGCCACTGTCATACGATTCTGCGTAAGAGTACCTGTCTTATCTGAGCAGATAGTCGAGGTTGAGCCCAGGGTCTCCACGGCCTCGAGATTCTTCACCAGGCAGTTCTTCGAAGCCATTCGTTTGGCGGTCAGAGTGAGGCACACGGTCACGGTAGCGAGGAGGCCCTCCGGTACATTCGCGACAATAATACCAATTAGGAAGATGACGGCGTCAAGCCAATGATAACCCAGAATAAAAGCTATGATAAAGAATGTGACGCCGAGGAAGACAGCGACACCGGTAATAAGATGTATAAAATGATGTATCTCCTTGGCAATCGGCGTTTCACCGGTATCAAGGCCGGATGCTAAACCAGCAATCCTTCCCATTACCGTCTGATCGCCACAGCAGATCACCACTCCCTTGGCCGTGCCTTCCACCGCGTTTGTCGAGAAGAACGCGAGGTTCTTCGTTTCAAGCGGATTTTCATGTGTAAATTCGGGCGACCTCGATTGCGGTTCGGACTCGCCCGTCAGCGAACTGTTGTCTACCTTAAATCCTCGAGACTCGATAATCCTGATGTCGGCCGGTATCCGATCGCCGAACTTGACATCGACGACGTCACCGAGCACGAGATCTTCTGCCCGCAAGGTGAGCTTTTCACCCTCCCGGATCACGGTGGCGAATTGCGGCACCATGTTCTTGAACGACTCCATAATCTTGCTCGACTTGCTCTCCTGATAGTACGAGAATATACCCGTGACTATGACGACCGCCGCGAGGACGATGCCCAGGTAGAGATTGTCGTCGTTCGGGTCCTCGCTGGTCGAGGCCTGAATTGAGTACGCGATGAAACACAGAATCGCGCCGATCCACAATAGAAGGGCGAAACCGCCGAACAGATTTTTGCAGAACTTGACCCATTCCGGAGTCTGCTTCGGCGGCGTCAAGGCGTTCGGTCCATCCCTCTCCAAGTTCTCCTTTGCTTTCGCGTGGCTGAGGCCCTATTTTATATTAAATTTTAAATGTAGACTTTATATTTTTTCATTATTTTTTATTTTATTGTTAATCTATCTTTTTTATACTAATATACAGGGTGGGCCTAACATCCCGGCCAACCTTTGAAATTTTATAGGAAATTTAATTCTGAATAAAAAGTTTACGATAAAAATATGGGTCAAAAAATGCTTCCTTAAAAAGTTAATGTGAAAACCAAAAATCTATTAAATGAAATTACGATTATTTTATTCATTTTTACAAATATCAGAAATAGTATGTGTTGAAATAAAAGTTGTAGAGAATTAAATTATCTTTTAAATGAGATCAAAATAATTGTAGTACATTAAGTTTTAAAATAATCAATTTCAAATGTACAAAAAAGTGTTTTTTTTTTATTATCGACGATAGAGCTTTTTAAAAATAAATAACTGTAAAATAACTGTGAAAAGTTTTTGAGCGCTTTTTAAGGATGCATTTTTCGATCCACGTTTATAGGAAATTTTTTGTTGAGAATTAAATTTCCTATAAAATCACAAATCTTCATGTGCTGTTCTCCCAGCATTCGAACAGATTATTTCAATCGCTTATTCAACACGTTTTATCGCCGCAAAGTAAATCCATTTGTAATGTTCGTAATTTATTTATTAAAAAAAAAAAAAAATTAACATTTTATCTTGGCTCTAAACGTATTAAAACATCGATCGATGCCTTATAATTTCGATTTATATCGAGTCTACTTTTTCGAAAGATGATCTCTCGATCATCTTAAATCTTGATGTTACTTACGTTTTCGGGGTGCGTCTGAAATCTTTGATACAGTTCCTCGGGTGAGATTTTGTGGAAGTCAATATCCAACTCCTGCTTCAAGTCATCTAGATTGTCCCCCCTCCGCTTTGGGTTCTTCCGCCGCGACTGTTAACGGGAACAGACAGAAAGAGAGATGCGTTATCGAAAGATGTACTTTCGCGATAATGGATTCGCCATAACGACGCTGCGCGTGTGTATACACGCACAATCTTAATACAGCTGTAATTACAAAAGCCCCAAAGCGATTACAAACCGGCGCGATGATCGGAAGGTACCCTGATAAAACTGACCAAGTAGAAGAAGATTATCAAAGCGCGTTGAATTACAAGACTGAAACCCACCGACGAATGAAGACAGGCTTTTGTAGACGAAGAGATCGATTGCAACGATATCGCCAAGAAAATGAGGTGTACCGAGTTGTAATGATATCTTTCTTGTATATGTATACCGTAAGATGAGATAGGATTGCACTAGAATGAGAGGAATGTCAAGCGCGAACGTCATGCGAGACATCAGCGAAAATAATTGATGATTAACGAAAGTACAGTGGACGACCAAACTATGATAAAACATGTAGATTATTCGCAAAAAATTGAGCAATTTATTTATTTATTCATTAATTTTTTTTTTATGTAAAGTACGATAGATTTAGTGCAATCTTATTTCATTTCATCGAATTATTTTTTTAAAAGAATGCAACGTTTTTATTCTCGTCGTATAATTAAACCGCGATTAAAACGTTGTCGCAATCGAAGCCTAAACAAATAGAATTCTTTTGACATGCGTTAATGTGATTACGATAACTGATATCGAAACGAGAACGCGATGCCATAAACGAGAAGGATCCGGAAATGACGAAGTGAAGATAATCTCCTTCGAAGAGATTTATCATCAAAGCATGGTTAATGAAGAGAAGCGTTACGAGTAGAGAAGTGTTGCCCCATGGAAGAAACGATAGAGATTTACAAAAGATCAGCATAAAGGAAGCGACAAGAAATAGAGAAAGAGACAAAGAGAAAGAAGACAGAGAAAAGAGATGAAAAGAAAGAATGACAGAACGAGAGGAAGAAAAACGTTTTTCCCTTTATCCCGCCCGCTAGTCGAGAGAAAAAGAGTTCAATTCCAGATCCGGAAATACGTGTATAAATTATGTAGAAATGGAGCGCGGACGTAGAGTCTGCACCTCTGAATATACCTTATACATCCCATCTGCGGTTTTGTTGTCGTCGCGAATGTTGGGTAACGTGGCGACCCTGTATGAGTCTGTGCGGCCATGCTGTAAAAAAATGGGCGATAAAAAAATCATAAATACATATCATGCGGATGACATAACAAAATACAAACGTCAAAATAAATAAATAAATAAATATATATATATATATATATATATATAATATGATAAAATTGTGATTCAAAAATAATAATAATAATACATGTATTGAGTTTCTCGCGTGTGTAGGTGTCTCTCGCGAATGAGATGCTGGCCCCTCTTGAACATCGGTGAGTGAATTATTTATGCCCAAAATTTTCCACTCAAAATTTTAGACACGTTACTTTAAAAAAACTAGACGATTGCTCGATATCGCCGATCCGATTGGACCAGTTTTCCCACAGATCTCACGGTCGTATCGGAGCAATTGCGAATCCTTCTCATGAAAGAGAGAGAGAGAGAGAGAGAGAGAGAGAGAGAGACACGTGGCCGGTGCGCATTTGACACGTGACATCGCGTTGAGAGAGATGTGCAGAGGCGGAACAGAGGCCCGATTTTCAAGAGCGACCTCGGCGCGACCGCGTTCGAATAACGACCGCTTCCGGTAGTATGTGCCGGTTCAATGGAGACACGCTCGCCAAGTGTCCACTATGCTCAATGCTCAATGGTAATCGGGTCCCGTAATCGCGATTACGAGAACCCACGCGACGGTACAGTCGCGATCAACGGCGAAATCTTCATCTCCGCGGAAATAAAATTCTTTACACATTTTCAAATAAAAAAAAATATTTCGAGATAAAGTATAGTTTATTTCATGCATTCCATACATTTTTTTTAATATATTATTACGAGGTTGTTGTGTGTGTGTGAATCCTTATAATTTTATCAAAAAAATATTTTTTTTTTAAGTTCCCCGAGTCTCAATAAAATTCCACGAAAATTCCCTGATTTTTTCAGATATAAAAGAAATCCCTGAGAATTCCAGGTGTCCCATATTTTTCTAGGGAGTAGACACCCTGTATATATAATTAGAGACAAATATTTTGAGAAAAATCAAATTAAATAAATAAACATGTAATAATAATATAAATATTTTGAGATTATAAAGCTATTAGTGCTCTATCTATATAAAGGAAACATTAGTTCAGAATTGAATTAAAACAAGATAATTCATCTATTTTTTCCTAAATATAAAAAAAAATGTATAAAGACAAATGTAGATATTAAACGATTAAGTTAGTTACACATTAGCAGTTCTCGCATACATTACTTTTTACGGCTATTTCTAACCATTCGCCATAAAAATGTTAAGTAACGAATAATAATTAAAGTAGTCTAAATTATTAAAGATATTCTTCGATACCATCGTTGGCCATGAAAACCGACAATATTCTCACGTATATACCGGATGGACTAACTGACGAAAGGCGAGACTCGTGACGCGCTTTACACGCGTGCAATTGCTGCACGCGGTCGTTAATTCTGTCACGACGGCTCGTTATAGCCAGCGATTAGATAAAAGACCAACGAGTCGACAAATCGGCGGTTACGATTGTATAAACAAAAAAAAAACTCCGACTTCGTGTCCGGTTTACCGGTATCGCGACCACGTATATGTAAACGATCAATTTTACGGGTATCATTATCTCTGGTCCATTCGCTCACCTCGTCGTTGAGGAAGTCACGATTATGTAATTTGGTCATACATACGCATCTCGCTGATTGTCCATACGATTACACGTACAATTCGCGCAAAGTTCGTCGATGAAATCCGGGATAGATGGAGGAAATTTTCTCCACTTGATCTCGAAAAATTAATGATCAGAATAAAAACTCCCATCCGGACTTTAAAATTATAATACGAGGGATGTCTCTGATCTTGTAAAAAAAAATTCCTTCAAAAATCCCGGATCCTCCGGATATTTTTGTTCAAAATTCTGTAGAATTTTTTTAAAGATTTTTTTTTTTTTTAGTGTAATTTTGTAAAATTAGTTTTTTTTTATTGTATATATATTTGCGTAGAGATTAAAAAAGAATATATTTATTTATGAATTAATTTTCTCAAGTCTTTTAGGAGATTATATAGAGAGAAATATATTTTCTCTCACAGTTAATGTTGCGTTTATGCAACGTGTAATGTAAACGTAATACGCCTCCGCAGGATGAACGCGATTCCGACCTTATGCAAATTTGCACGGGTCCCTATCATTCGCGACGGATCGAGTTAACAGAGTCGGCGGCCCGCTAAAAGCGGAAGTGGTCGAGCTTTGGCGGCGGAAAGCACGTCGGGTCTCTGATTAGATCGCTTTCTGGGATCGCGCTTGTTACGCAGCTCTTGTGATACGCCTTCGCACTGCACGTGTTTTGATACCTAAAAGGTATTAAACAAGGTAGTTTAAAACAACTTGGCGATTTTACAACAAATATATTTTGCTTCCTAAATTCCTTTTAGTATGAAAACATCCATCTGTATTTCTCCTAAAAAGTTATAGTTTGTTCACATATCTGGTAAATTATGTTAAAATATTTTATATACAAAAAATTTCTTCATCATCTTTTAAAAAAGAACGATCAATCTTATTGTGTGAAAAAATTTTTTAAATGTTTTACGTTCAAATATCCATTTTTTTTTTATTTTCAAGTCAGATATACATGTTTCTAAATAAGTGCGAAAAATTGTAGGAGATGATTCCTTCTCAAAAATTAAAGATCTTTTATATAAACATATACTCCTATATCCTTTCTTAAGGAGTTATACTCCTTCGATTTTAAATACTCCATTTTCGACAAAGAATCACCTAAAATTTTTCGCACTTATTTAAAAACATTATAAAATGGACTTTTTTATTTTAAGAAAATATCTAATTAATTAAATGGAAAAAAAAATTATTTATCTTGCCCATCCTTCATTTTTTTCTAGCTCGACACAATGGAATAAATTGCTAAAATTGATTGGGAAGAAACGAGAATACATATTTCTTTTAAAGCTACATGAGAAAGGCATTGACTCTCGTGTCATTAAGGATTAACTTTCAACGATCGCGTCGCGGCGCCGGCGGCGACGTCGGCGTCGACGGCAAACGCGACGATGCGGCGATAGCGACGCCGCATGCGGGTCGACGTCGCGTGTCGTCGCCAGGATCGGCTTGCAACACATTGGAGCCCGCCTCTTCGGATTCCCTCAATGAATTCGATAAAAAAATAAAAATTCTATTATCCTCGAATACCCAATAATGTAATCGAACAAGTGCACATATTGAGTCTACGTAATCGATTATTTGATTACAAAAATAGCGAGTAAAATTAAGCTTCCTCTTCCTCGATTTCAATCCGTTTCAATGACAGCTCGCCCTACACCCTCTCTATTGCGATGAGTGTTTAAATCTCCTCTACCACCTGCTACCGCCGAAACTTTCCGAGAGTCTCGGAGCGCGATTTAAAGGGTGATCTATTATATTACATTTGCCAACTGAGCCGATGGTACCGTACCATTCCGGACATAGCCGGATGATAACTTCCATGGCTATCTATCCCTCTCTTTCGTTCTCACGTTTCGTTCCATTTTCCCCGTTTCTCCCTCCTCCTTCCCTCTCACCCTCTCTCTCTCTCTCTCTCTCTCTGGCGTTTCTCACCGATTCGGCTCTATTTCTCTCGGGCCGCGGGTCGATGATGGCGACACGGAATCATCGGTGGAAACGCGCATGCGACCTACGACCTAGCTACCTCTAACGAGCACCTCCCACTGTCACGGATCAATACCCAACTGGGGCACTACCGCGACTACTGTCCTCTCTTTCCCCTCTCCTCTCGTCAGCGCATGGAGAATCTAATAACGTGCATATGCACACCGCGTTGTCCTCGCACGCGGGAGACGCAACATCTCTTCGACACTTGAATGAAATATGCATATGTGTAGTTTGAATCAATTACCGATACTCATTGCCAGTATCGAGATGTAAAAGTACACCGATGCTCGATACCGGGCGAATTTATATAATTTATGGATGCGATGAAAATTTGGAAAACGTAAATTTTTTTTTTTTTCGTACATATCAAGGGTGAGAGATAAATGATGGGTAATGTTTGCTGTGCGTTGCGTAATCGTGCATCAGCAAACAAACTTTATTGCGCTGAGTGTTGTCTCGGATTCTTATTTATGATCTGAATCAGCAGCTAATCTTTTCTCAAAACCTAGAGACAATTATCGAGGCTTAGCTATTTGTTATTTAATATATCTCTGTTACGTATCGATAGATAACGAGGAGATATTAATTCGCTCTCGATAATAACGGGTGAAAAATTGATCGATACTGATTATTTTAAAATGCGCCTCGCAATTTTGTCGCTTTATAATTTAATACAAAACAAAATAGATATTGTAAATTTTATGAAACTTTGTAAGCATTCAAACTACGATGTCGTTGCAATATCCAATACTTCACTTACAAAAATTTCCTATTCATGTCTTTGGCAGGAAGATTGTAAATGTAACATGTGCGTGAAAAAATATAAATTATTAAAGATAAATTAAATATATAAAATAAATATGTAAAGATATATTTATAATAAATTATTATTATTAATTATATCTTATTATATTTAATAAGAATATTATTATTAATTATATTTAATTTATAAATATATTTATAAATTAATTATTAAATATAATAATATATTTATAAATGTATATAAATATAGAATTTTATATATAAATATATAAATTATATATTTATTAAATATATAAAATATATCAATATATAAAATATATAAAATATATAAAGCATTTAAAATATATATAAAGCGTAAATTAAATATATAAAACAATTTAATCTCTTTTAATTATTAAAAAAGAGACTAACGAAAAATGAGATACAAGAGTACAAAGAGATACAAAGAAAGAGAGAGAAACCTAAGCTTTTACTTTATATCGGTATATATATATATATATATACGCGCTTAGGCTATCAAGAGGCTCCTCCGGTTATAATGCGAAATGCACTTTTAAAAATAGCCACGACGTTTGGCAAATACTTTGCACCTCGTGTTGTTGGATCTCATCGCCGACGGTGCGGGATCGAACACGCTAATTCTCCTGGCCAAAAGTGAAAATGCCGTTGTAAAGAAATACACAATGGCCAATTGCGCGCGCGCGCGCGCGCGACATTGAACAGTATTTCGCGACGAAACGCGAAAGGCAATTTCGTAAACGGGGCAGAAATAAATTATTTATGAAGAAGACACACGCGCGGGCGGCTTTATTGCCGATCGATATTATTCGGCTACCATATATCGGTGATATGTATCGTGAATAATTTAAGGGTCATCGAAAATATCGTCGCCCAAAAATATATATATATATATATAAAAAAAAAATTTATATGAATGAGAAAAATGTTCGTTGATAATATTTTCATACACACACGCTTTAATGGACATTGCCAGAGATATTCATGCATGATTGCCCTGCCAGGAGAGCCACGATATCGAGACATCAAAATTCTTAGTCCACTAGACTAGATAGTCCCTTTGAGACCAAATTAATACGATCAAGTCCGCAGTTGACCTAATAAAGTGCGCGTCTCGTCTAATATAACGCGTGTTTTGAGTTACCGGATAAAAGTCTCGAGGGACCCGTCGACGTTCATCTTAAGGAGATCTTTAAAAATTGATTAGAAGCGATATTCGATTCTCGAGAGAATTTTTATACGCCGACGTGGAAAGGCGGACGTTACGTTCGCGTACCCTCGGTTAGACGAGCAATTCCCATTGTCTCCCATAGACATGAAGATATGGATAGGCCATTTGTCAGACGGTCGATATTCGGCCGTTGTCGTTCAGAACGCGAATACCACACGTTGCCGTGCAACTGGCTTGGCTGGCTGACTGGCCTTGCACGCACCCTCACGCACATTACTCACTGTCGCAACCGCCACGAGAGGAGAGATCTGCGCGCGTGACGTCACGCGGAGTGCGTGGCACAGGACGTTTTACGAATTGGGTCAAGAGGGAGAGATTGGTCATTTAACTCGAGCATGCTACGTGCCCTCCTCCCTCCTCCCCCACTTGCCCCTTCCTCCTTACTTGTTTTGTGTGCCTTGTGTGACAGATTGATTTTTCTCGGACGTATCACGAATCTATATTCCGCGAAAAATATAAGAGTCAATATTTTTTTATAACATTTTTTTTACAAAAATGTCCAGTTTTATCTTATCAAATACAATTTTAATTTATTAATCAGAAATTAGGAAAAGTGTTTGAATTCTAAATCTGCCAAGAGTTTTCTGTCTCAATCATTTTGTACGTTTATTATATTTCACTGTAAGTGTGTGTTTCTATATGTCGAGGAATTATGAAAGGTATAAATTCATACATCTGTCGAGTTTATCTAATCCATCTGTTTACCCGTTTTTCTCGCCATCCCTATATGTCTTATGAGATTTATCGTTTCCGTTGGATTACAATCCGCGGCGTATTTAAAAGTGAAGCGAGAGCGATTTGAAGTGAATATACTTGGCAATCAAAAGCATGCGATTGATGTTACGCGAAAATAACTCTCCGAACAGCAGCGTCGAGTAAATTGAGTATAAAATGCAAAGTTTTTGCTTTCCTCGCCTCAACGCGTGTCAGCCTTTATTTCTGTCACTTCATCTCCATTTTATGTAACGTTATTCAATTAGATACACCTGAGAAACATAAATTACTCCAATAATCTTTCGATTGCTACTTGCAAAAAATTCTAGCATCGTTTACCTTGAAGAAATTGAATCGCGTGACTCGCTGGTGTGCATTTTATCGACCAAATGCCTCTGCAATTCACGTGTGGATCGAGCACTCGGTACGAGTGTAATTAGAATTTCTATTTTTCTTTTATTTACCACAAAGAAAGATTGGAAATTAAATGATTGCGGAAGAAACTTGAATCATTAAACAAATTGGAATCTAAAGTAAAGAGAGGGACAAAGTTCAGGGAAATGCACGAAACATACTCGGTCTAATAATAACAGATGAAATGTTTTGAAAAAAGTATTGAAAAAACTTCCTCCGTTCCGCTTAATGTACATAACGCTCCCAAGTAAAGAATGAACCATTTACGTAATTCATGATATTTTTACAGAAAAAAGTATTCATCTTTTTTTCTAAAACCACGTTTAATTTCTAAAAGACGTGAGTAATAATTAATAGTTATGTGCATGTTTCGAGAAGCATAAATAATATTTTAAATCATCTCGCTGTGAAAAAAAAATTTTGATTATCATAATATTAATAATTGATAATATGTTGCATGGTTATCAATTTTATATATAATAATTTAGAAAAAAATTCTCGTCTAAAAGATAATTGATGATGATTTTCACGAACAATGATTATAACAAATGAATGATTAAAGAACATCACCTGCAGACGCATATTAATTCATATTATAAGGGAATTTATATTCTCGATATTTTGTAAATTCAGATCTTTTCTGTTTCAATTACCTCATTCCTATTTAAAGGTGATATCTTATTTACGCGAAGATTTCTGTTATCGCAAACTACTATTTTATCGAGATTCAATCTCATCCAAGATTAAACTTTGCGAGTTCATTTTTTCGATTATCGCGATTCTATTATTCTACCAGCTGGCGAGTTGCACAAACGACTAATGGATTGTTCAATACAAACTGTGCGAAGAGGATATTTTCAAGAATCCCACGAATTAAAAGATGTCAAACATTAAAATCCGTTCAGATCTCGAGATTACAGATTACATGCGAAAATACTCGTTCGCAACGATGATGAAAGTGCGACAACTAAGGCATATTTTTTTTTTTTATTATTATTACTACGTCCGTAATATTTACAAATCACGTTTATTTTTTATTCGAAAAAATTAAAAGTACAAATAAACTTTATATCGCGACTATCGATATACTCGTCTTCGTGAGCGGCGTAGAAAGCGCGCGCGGGTCGGGATTCTTGTGATTAAAATTGGATTTTCGTCTATTCTCGTCCGGCCGTCCCTGAAAGTCTTTGAGACATTGAACGTATTTATGTCATAGCCGTTAAAGTCTTCCCTCTCCCCCGTCCTTTTTCTCGCGCGCGTGCATCGTCATCCGGCGCTATTTCGCTGGCGGAACGAGCGAGCGAATACACGCGGCGCTCGATTCATCAATAAATATTACGTGCCAAACAAAGGGAAGACTAATTTCCGTACACATAACGTCGTCGTCGTTGTGTTATTGGAGCGATGTGTCACAACGTTTTTGTTATGCATTCGACGAAACGCAATTTTACGCAATTTTCTTTAATATATTTTAGCCAAATAAAAAGATACTTTACACTTCGTGAAAAAAGAAAGGAAAATATCGCTTACATAAATTTATTAGTAATATATGTCAGAGAATGATTTTTTTTTTTTTTTTTATAAGACGCATTATTTCCAAAAATGATAACGATACTCAATTACGTCTGTCTTAAAATCATGGCGCATAGATTCGCAGAGAAGAGCATTAGTATAACACGCGAGCATAATTAATAAGACATATAAAGTTATTAAAACAACAATAGAGAAATGTGCATTTTCTCTAATGCATTTATGTGGATGTAATGGTAGGTTTTACGCGATTACATAATTGCAAACAGCGCAATCTCGCAAATAGCGTTTTGGAATGTCTCCTTCCATAAAGGAAATTTTGCAATATAGATCACGTGTAGTATCGGCGTGTCATGGAAGTTTTCACAATACAATTTTCTCATAATGACCGGCACGCGATCGAGTTAGCGCGCTTATTGACACAGTGGCATTCAACGAGGGATCAGCAGCATGCGAATCGCTTTTTTCTTCTTCGCCTTGACACTCTTAGCTTCAATATGTCCGCGTAGAAAGATCATAATCCGCACAATCGGAGATTAAGGGAAAAAAAAAAAGCCACACCTTTATTTTTTTTTTCATGAAATGGGACAAAAAAAACGATTTACATAAATTGTTACCGTTATAAGTGTCCTTCCCGCGGTTTCTTCTAGTTAATTACTTGTTTTTCTTATCCTCAGTTTTAAAGAATAATATGCACAGATTTTTCCTCGCGAGGAAAAGAACGATCACAATGGAATAACATAAATCTTCCGCGCTTACCTATTCAATTTACGACCTAAATTCTAAATGTGGAAGATAGAACGTGCGCGAAAAAAAATGCAATGCATGCGCAATACTTTCAGTTAGTTTACTTAACTATTCACTCCTCGCTCGCGAGAATTTCAATCAATGATGCAAGCAATGATGCAAATTCGGATAAAGCTACACAAAATTAAATTTACTTCGAAAATAAATATATTTAAAATGTATAATGAAATTAAAATCAACAATTTTTTATTTTGGCTCAATTCTTTTCCAACTTTTCATAAAAACGTTTTATTTCTAAAAAATATATTTTTTTTTAATATTATTATTTTTATATAAATATATTATATGAATCATAGTCGTAGCACAGAACTTTTGTTATTAAAAAAATTTTAGATAATGCAAAATAAAATGTAAATAAAATTTTGTACAATCTGTCAAAAAATATATACTCGCATCTCTGATGAAAAGTCGCTTATTTATTCATTCATTTGTTGGATAGAGGAAAAAAGGTCGACATACGGCAGAGAAGGCGTGCTGATGTGTGCGTACATATGCGCGCAATCGCTATTTTTCTTTTTCCATACGACACCGGTACGCGACCGGTTCGTGCCAGTTCATTTTGGTTTCGAGATCGAGACGGGTTCGTGGGTAAAATAGAGGGGGAGAGAGAATCCGCGCATAATTCCGCGGACGCGACGAGCATCGGGAAAGAGAACGTGAGAAAGATGCTGGACATCTCGTGCATCCAGGGTTAAAGCTGTATCTCATCGTCACTTGCGATAGAAAAGCGACATTCCGTCTACCACAATGCTTAATAAAACACTATATCAACTATCCTCTTCGAAAATATCATATCTTTGTGAAGAAAATTAAAAACCATTTAGTTTTATGTATCGATGACAAGAAAAATAATTTCAAAAAAAGACACTTCCAAATATTTGATTAAAATGTTCCCTCCCAAATGTAGAGGGAAAAATTTGTTTAGATATACAAAGAGAGAGAGAGAGAGAGAGAGAGAGAGAGAGAGAGAGAGAAGAAAGAGGGGGAGGAGATAAAAAATACAAACGATCTTTAAAAAAATGTAAATTTACATTTTCTTTAACAGAATTTATTAGCACAGGAATTTCTCGGAAAAATAGGAACATCAACCCAATTTTTCATTCTTTGAACAATCTTTCAAATTGAAAATAGGTCCTAGTAATCGCATAAATTCACAGATATCCCCCATAAAACTTTCGAAGCTATGAAAATTTGAGAAACCGATCTTTTAACTCCTTTGAATAGTATTATACTTTCATACTTATGAGAGATCGATATATTCAATTGCATATAAACGCGTGTCCCACATTCTGATTCTTGCGAAAGTTCTTAGTTCGATACGAGCCTGACAAGCTCTACTTTTAGTCTCCGAGCATCAAAAGCACATAATATACATATAAATAAATAAATCTTTTGTTACAATCGCGAAGAGCTCTGTTGACTTAATATCGATATTGTTATTCGCAAATCATATCAAATATCATCCGATGAAATTTCGCACCTCGCATAAAAGAATAAATTTTTCATTTTCAACTTCGACTGTCTCTAGATGTCTCTACACATTTTCCTGATTACTTTTCTGACCCAATAAAGGTTACGGTCACTTCAAAAGAATTACAAAGATTTTAAAGGAAACTCCTCGAGAAAGCAATTAAATCCGATGGATCACAATCGGATTTACAGCGAGATTTGAAGAATAAAGTAGTAAGCTTAATCTATCTTCAATTTGAATTTTATCCTCATTCTCGATATTTTAAAATAAAAATTAAGATAATTAATATTAATTAATATTAACACGATTTTACTTTGAGAAAAATATAGATAATTCTTTCCATATTTTTTTTTGTTAAAAAATTTTATTTCCAGAAACTTTAATGATCATCAGTATAATCAATAAATCAACTCGTCATTAGCAGAAATCAACCGTCATCGATAATTTTTATTTGAGAATAAAAATTATTGAATTTATAAACAAAACTATGTAATTTTAATTTTGACTTGTATGACAAATCGCAAATAAATAGTTGTGATCCATCACATAAAACGTTTTATAACAATTATAGTGATTATGATAAACAATAAAATCTTTGACGAAAGATCATTTCATTACACGATCAAGCGCAAAATATTATTAGTCGAAAAATAATTAAAATTATAATATAACATGCTAATGTGACATGCATGACATTCAAAAAGATAAGGCGGATGGACAAAAATGGAAGCTGAATCGAATAAAAGTAACAAACTTGCCTGTCAAGGACAGTATGTATTGATTAGATAAAAATATCTTCTTACTAACGATCAGAATTAGTAGAGTAAACTGGAAAAGAGGTAACGTTCGCTCCCAAGAGACCTAAAGTATTCAACTTCCGACTCAATTCCATTCCTTTCAACTTATTTCCATTGAAACAAGATTGTTCTCTAAATTACATTTGTGTAAGACTTGCTGTTTTCCTTAAAAGAACGATTCAATCAGACACATGTGGGATCTTTTGCATCAAAATAAAATTGTATTAATCTGGAAATAAATGTAATGAGATAGAAAGGCAAACATGAGCGCGAGGAAAAATACAAGGGACCGTCCAATTTAGTATCGAACGTTTTATTTAGAGATGGACTTGCGCTCTGAACTGACAGCCCTTAAATATACCATGGATATCGATCCAGCTGACGGACGAGTTTCGTTCCAGCTGAAAGCTGGTGTGCTATTCCGAGGATTTTACTCGGAAATAGCGACGACTCGTCGCCGATATTATTGAATTGAGGCAAATTGAGGCAAATTATAAAATGAGTGGGGAGTGAAAGTTAAATACCGTTGATTCGAGAACAAACATCTCCACGTGTCACGAGAGTGTATCATAGATAAAATCAGCTGATGTCGATGATTCACATTTCGACGGCGAAACGTGAAGGCTGAAAGATTGAACGGCGATTTTACGATTCGCGATTGGCGATGAGGCGAACGATACGAAAAGCCTCGAAAAAGAACTCCTCACATTTGCTTCGTCGCGATCGATTCTCTCTTCGACGATGGGTGGACACCGGTAAATTGGGCGGCGCGTCGAGTACAGAGGAAAGGTTCGGCTGGCACGTGATCGCACCGGTGGAAATGTCAAATGAACTGGTGGCAGGTGAATTGAGAGGAGGGATAGTTTTTTTTTTTTGCATTAATGCAGTCGTGCTTTAATTTTGACTTTACTCTACATTCGCGCGCATGCAAAGATTAATCATTGTTGGTTAAAAAAAAATAACTACGAAATAAAAAGGAAACTTTAACTGTCATTAAAATCATCAACGAAAGTTTGCAAAAATTCAAACTTTAAAGCTCGATCATTCTCGAAAAATTGCAAGATTTTTCATTATTTAATTAAAATATTAATTTATATCTTTATCAAATTGTTAAATCAAATTATAAGCTATATCTATCTCTTTTTTTATATCTTTCGGAGAATTAATTATGACCGAGACATCATTTTGTATGACATTAATGCTATTCAAACGCACGCATCGTGTAGATTCATATCGCTTAATTAGTAACAATAGACCGAACAATAAACTTGGAAAAGTATCATTTAACGAGAGCTGGAATGCGCCGACGTTTATTGTACCGCGGTTGTTACCGTAACGCACGCGTAATAGATAACATTGAGTAAAAAAAAGTAGATGATTAAGACATTGCGGAAGAGCGATAAGAAATGCTCTCATTACGACAAGGCTAAGATACGGAATCATACAAATCAAACATGAGCGATGCAGCAGCTTTAATTCAGGTTAACGTGTGATTATGTCAATAAGGATAACTAATACGTGCGTCAAATTACTACGATATTTGGCATAGATTCATCATAATGAGCTGTTAGAATTTGTAAAATTCACAATGTAAAAAAAAATATGCCGAGCAAGACTATAAGAGAAAAATAATTAATTTATTGATAATTAATTCATGGAATAAAATCTCTATCGATCTTTCTGTCATAAGACAAGCATAAATTTTAAGAATTTATACATGTAAAATAAATTTTAAATTATTGCATGAAATATAAATTCAGGTTCTCGTGTAAGGTCTGAAAAATGTGTAAAGAGTCAAAGATTAATAAAAATTTAATAAAGTAAATTTAACGAAATGTGGATAATCCCAGTTGACCGACTCGAGTACGCTAATTTAAAGTACGATCGATGCCGATCGAATGTTTGACATAAGCGATTTAATGTCGGACAATGCTGTGAGATACATGACTTGCATTAACAATACGATAGCGACGACGACGAAGACGATGGTGAATAATCGAGTGGCGGAAGTTGGTGGAAGAATTTTCAATGAATGGAAAACGTTGACAAAGAGTCTCTTAAAAAAATCGAGCTTTTCAATTGAGCGCGAGTAGTCTCTTCGCTATATCTCGAAGACTTTTAAAAAGAGAAGAAGAAGAATAACGTTCATTTGACACTATGACATTCATATCCTCTTGAGAGAGTACTGAGATTATCACGTGAGATTAAGCAAAGTTATTAGGAGCACTCAACAGCAGTTCTTTCGATACCATCAACACGCAAATATTTCTTAAAGAATTTGAAAAATTTAAATGAGATTAATAAAATGTTTCTCGTTTTTGTATCGTATCAAATGTTCAGAATAATTAAAAGCATTTAAGTAAGCAAGTAAAAAAAAATATAATTAAATAAATAATTTAATAAATATTTTATTAATATATGAGCAAGTAACAATTGTTAGCAGACGAGACAGCAAAAATATGAATTGAATATTTTACAAATTTCATGTCAGCTGAAGAAAAAAGATATAGTGACTATAGTGACCCATTTTTGATGATAATAACTTTTTAGCGACTTGTCAAAAAAAAAAAAAAAAATGGCAAAAAGTGACTTAAATGACTGGATGACAGCGCTGCGTTTCCCATTCATCTCATTATCAATCCGGATATAAAAATACACTAAAAAAATATAACAAGATAATAAATAAAAAATCGGCAGAAAAAAATATTATTAACGAAGGGCAATACGAAAAAAATTTGATGAAATTGATATGGTGAAGTTTCTGATTGAGGGCGTGTCACTTGTTGTGACCCTTAAGGTTAGGTACTCGTTTCGACCATTCGCCAAATTCAAGATAACGAGGAGTATCCAGAACTCGGAAGCAATCTAATTAAAGCTGATTCGAGCGTGGTTCATATATCGAGATCTAATTTCTCGAAAGACTATTATTAGCCAACGAGCTAAAAAAGATCAAACGCTCGTGAAATTTTATGAATTATTTACGATACACGAAAACCGATCACAAGTTCGTTAAGGACGATAACGTTGTTACATGATAACGATGTATCGCTAAAATACTTATACATCGTTACATACATGCATATTCCTACACGCATGCATCGTTTTAGTAATGTCAAAAAATTGAATTGTATTAATAAAATTAAATTTGATAAATCGACAACAAATACATCTTGTAATTATTATAAAATATCTACCAAATGAGACACAAGCCTGTAAAACATTGACGAGATGAAAACCTGCTAAACCGTTTAATTTTCATCTAATGAAAATCTAATGAAAATTTTCATCTACCTTTTCCGAGGAGCTTACGCACGATATACGGGTTCGCAACGATTGAACTTTAACGCGGCTCTAAAAATAACGGTCGTCGTCGATCCATCCTTTCGCTACTTCCACGACGACGACGACGACGACGATAGCAATAACGTATATAATTGATCGATTCGAAAAGCCGATCGAGAATAAGCGAGCGATACGATCTCCTTTTGACATCGCTACCGATTATCACCAGGACCAACCGAATATATGGGACTCATCGTTGATAAGACACGAAAATCGGGACTTTCCACAAAGAGAGAGAGAGAGAGAGAGAGAGAGAGAGAGAGAGAGAACCTTGCGACCGAGCTTGCGTGACCACAAAGCAATCTGCGCAGAAGCGCGCCGAGAAAATCACTAAGCGCTACATTTGCATCGGATGGAATGGATCGGAGCAAAATTTTCTTCGACCTCACGGATCGCGGACGATTCTATCCTGCTAATGGCCGACAGGACTTTCGCGATCGATCTCTAATTAATATGCACCGAGAAGCTGACGGAGGACACGTTCTCCATAACGGAGCCGAGAAACCGTCCGAAAAATTTTCCACATCGAAGAATGGACACTTCCGGAGAACGTTCATTTGACAATGTCTCCCTGAAATTAATCATATTTTTTTTCTAATTTCTTAACAAAATCACACATGTCATTCGCTTAGATGGAGGAGCACGAGAGCGGCGTTGACATTTAGATCCCAAGGGGCCAAGTGTCGCGGCATTCTGTCAAGAAAAGCGACGCGTGACGGAAGGCTACTAAGTTCTAAAAATGGAACAGGGAGAAAAGCCTGCATGATACAAGCATAGAGTACAGTTTGAAAAACTTTACCATGTTCCACGGTGTCGCACGAGTCAACGAACGGAAGGGAGGAGAGACACGGAGGGAGGAGTCGCGCGCGAGACAGAAGATGAAGCGAAAAGAGAGAGATCGAGGAAGTTTTCGAGCCGAACGAGGAAGTTTCTCGCTTTCCTGATAACGGCACTGACAGAACTGATCACCGGGAAGTGCGACGGAAATCTGAGGGGGAGAGAGGGGGAAGAAAGAGGGCGACACGAGCGAGGAGAAGAGAACGAGAGAGTGAGAGGAGAGAGAAAGATGGAGACAGCAGAGCTTTCGAAAGCACCCTTCCTTATCTTCTCCTTCTCTCTCTCTCTCTCTCTCTTTCTCTCCCACCCTTATCCTTCCCTGGATCGAAGCGCCTGTTCGACAGCCCTCTAGTCTCTTTTTCGATTCTTTCTCTCTCGCTCTACACAGTCGCTATCTCGTCCATCCATTTGTTCGATTTTCTGTTCCTAACTCTGACACAGATACGGCTACGAAACAGAAGCTTCGAGAGAGACAAGCGCGTTATCGAAGTATCATTATCCGCGAATCTATTCCAACCTGATCTGTCATTCGAATCAGCTGCCGCCTAGCTGTCAGAGACACCCTCAAAATTCCGTTCGCCTAATGCGAGCTTTCCGCGCCGTCTCGAAAGACCGCGCGAGCTTACACCTTTCATAACGCTCGTATAATCGCGATGACATATCCTTTTCTTTCTCTCTCATTCACTCTCTCGCTCTCTTTCTCTCTCTCGCGCGCGCACACAACACACACACACATACACACACATGAACGCACATTCTCTCTCTTTTTCTTGACAGAGCTTTCTAAGCACAAACCTTGTCACCCATGGCTGCGGCGAGCGATGTTCGGTGAAAGATAGAGGATTAGCGGCGCGGCTTCGGGTGGACCAGAGACTGACTGGCGTTTCGTGTCGTCGAGGACCGCCGGCATCATCGACCCGTATTCCCCACCGTCGCGATACCTACCCCCGCCGAGCGATCATCCCCCCCACTCTTTATGCTCCTGCGCACCTCCACCTCTCCGTTACTAACAGTTGTTCATCCCGCGCGTCATGACCCATCTTATTTCTCTTTCTCTCTCTCTCCCTCTTTGTCTCCCGTTCCGCAAGAATCTATGCGCGCGTCTAGGGAAAATTCCCCCTTTTCCTCCTTATATCCCGTGCATAAAATTAAGCCACATTTGAGAAACCATACTGAAAGAATCTGATGAAAACTCGTTTGCTTTATATCTTCTTTATGTATATTAAACAGTGGCTCTATGCCAACCGTCAAGTGTCAACACACATCATCATAAACAAATACATACAAATCATTTTATCGAGTACTTACATCGTTGAAAAATACAGATCAATAAAATTACAATAGTTCTATACTAAATCTAAAGGAAAATATGTATCTTCCCTCATTTAACCGCATGGGACGAGCGCGGGGAGAAAGAAAAAAAAAAAAGGGAAAAGATCCGATTTACAATTTTGATCGGAAAAAAGTTCGACGATCAGCTGTTAGCTTACTAGGAAGTTACTGATATCCATTCCAATTAACAAGTTACCTAGGACCTAGAGAGCGCCGCCACCCAACGAGGGCTTGCCAGCCGCCCCGCGGCTCGCTGGCGGGCACCCCCTCGATCCCCCTTCTTGTCTCGCCCCCCCTCGTGCCCCTCTATGCGGTCGTAACAACACCCGTTTGCCGGCGAACACGGTTGCGCGCGCAATCGTCGTTCGTTCGCCAGCAGCAAGCAGCAGCCTCTCCTCCGTCGCGACACAACGTCGGTCCGCGCCCCCAAAACAGCAAAGCGCAAGCTCTTCGCGACCAGCGATTCTCATTCGGGTCGTCGCGCAACGACGCGCTTGGGGGGGGGGAAGGGGGGAGTTCCCAACGACCGATAAAATTTAGGCCAAAAATCATCCGATCGAAATTACGATCGTGGATTGCGGAAGAAAGCTGATTGCGTTTATAATGATATAAAGGGGGTGAGGAAGGAGGGGGGGGGGAGATAATTTTGCGCTTTCAAGCAAAAGATTTATTTGACGGTTTATCGTAAAAGAATAGGAGATGAAATAATAGATTTCGTCGAGATTATTGTCGGAATTAAAAGACGAGGAGAGGGAAAGGGTTCGAATTTTTGCTCGTGGCAAACTAAAGAATGGTCCCCTAGAGAAATTTTGCCGAGAAGAACGAGGCCTTGGTGGCGAATTAGTCGCGTTAAGTAGAAGACAAGGGAAGCCGATTTGTGTTGGAAACTGACTGAATGTTTCGTCTAGATTAATGATGGTCGCAATTTATTGGAAATAAAGTGAAAATGGTGAATCTAAATCTGTATCTTTATTAACATAAAGAGAGAGAGAAAGAGAAAAAGGGTGAGCTCTTATTGATAAAAACTTATTTAGATGCTCTGATAAAACGCGTTATTATTGAAAAATACAAAAGTGGATATTATTTTTATTTATATTACTCGCTCTTAGAAATAAATTTAGAAATAAATTCGAATTTGCAACATTTGTGAATCCAAATCCGCTTTGCAAAAGCTTTTAAAGAGATTTTGTTTGAGTCAGCTATTTTTTTTTATTAGACATTTCAGTCTCTTCGGAATTAAAGGATTAATTTTAGAAAAATATATAAATAATGTAAACATAATGTATTTACAGAGATATTAAACTTGAGCAAATTTGCAATAATTTTTAAATAATACAATAAAAAGTTAATTCGAAGCTTCATATATTTCTTTAATGTCGCTGGAAGGATTAAGACAAGGTTGTTTCTTTCATTAATACAAATTCGAGCGCGATTCTTCCTTTAATGAAGCAAAGCGCCCGAGGTGTCCTACTTAAATACGCTGCGATGTACAAGATTAATTTAAGTAACGCTGTTTTTCATTCATTAGAAATAATGAGAATTAATTTTTAAATACTCGGACACATCATAATATTAATGGTGTAATAAAGTTATCTATCATTACATCGAAGACCATATACGTTGAAAAGAAAGATCGTTTCATTTAAAATATTTTTACATAAAAAGTCAATTTATTACGCGTTTCATAATAATTTTTACACAATAATACCGTCTAAATCTTATGAAAGCTTCATATTAAATGTCACCAACATTCCTCGCACTAGTGCTTAAAGTTTGAAAGCTATATCTCTATACAGGCGATACAGACAAGGTAAATGTCTAGGACGCTGAAGTTTCAAGTGCGAGTCGTCAGCAAGGAGACAATCGCAGAATGCTGACGATGAGAGTTAAGCTGATATCGCGCAGAGAAAACGTAAGCGGTAAAAGATTCGTGAAGAGTGAAAAAATTGAAATAGCGGTCTTAAGTTTTGCGAATGCTCGATTCATTCAGTTGATTACCTCTGACGTTTCTCACGCGTATCATGGTTAATGATGGGCACTCAATTACATCTCCTGCAAATTTACAGGCAATTAAGTCATTGTTCTGTATTCAAATAATATTCAAAATTTTTGAAGTTATGCAATTGAAAGTCTTGATAGATCTTGAGTGATCCTCATTTGTATATCAAATCTCTTACGTATATCGAGGGATATCAATAAAAATTTAGTTTTTATATACATAATAAATAACTGCTATTTAAATAAAATTAAATTGTTAATGTTTTATATTTATTTATAATGTGTCAATACAATTTTACTATCTCTCTGTGAAATTTATTAAAATATTCAAGACCCTTCAAGACACTCAAGACCTTCAAGATCAACCAAGACTTTGGCGACTGCATAAATTCGAATAATATTCGAACTGATTCGAATTTCACATAATACGTTCGAACTAATTCGAAGCGTGATTTCCATGACTGATCACGTGGCTCTTTACCCTCGGCTGTCAAATTGAGAGCCACTGCGGGCCCCTCGCGATCTGTGCTACTGGGCTACGCGTTCGCGTCACACGGGGCGTTTTGCCCGACCGACCGACTCTCTCTCTCTCTCTCTCTCTCTCTCTCTCTCTCTCTCTCTCTTCGCATGCTCCCATCTTCCTTTTCTTTCCCGTTCGTTTTTTGTGCCGTCGCCTCCCTCGCAGTTCTCTCCAGAGGCTGCTTCTCGCGGAGCGCGCGTTACGTTATGAGCAAGTTTTACAAGAGGGTGGTATGTATTTCCGCCCTTATCTAGAATACCGAAGTCTCCTACTTTTCTCGCGCCGAACCCTAAGGCAAAAAACTCTCGAAAGTTTACGATTACGTTAGAAGTGCAACGCGCCTCGTAACGTACAGGGAATGGATTTATCGTCGAGTCTTTTTTTTTTTTCGCACAAAAGCTCTTTCACGGAATTGGAATCAATTCTTCTCCTTCTCCAATAAAAACATTGAGAGATTAATAGTTCTTCGCCAATAGTTTTTATGGTTTTACAATCGATTGAAAATAAAAGCATGTTTTACGATATATATATACATATAGTATATTTAATATTAAAAAGTCAATTAAAAAGTTAAATTACTTATTATTATATTATTATATAATTAAATTATAAGAAGAATGCATCTCATATTCAAATCGCTTAAAAAAATTAATAAAGCATTTACAAGATGACGATATAATTTATCATCAGACTTGCTGTCAATCTTGATATGGACATTCGTTTAAGTAAGATTAATAATTTTTTTTATAGATTTTTTATTTTGTTATAATAATTTTTCTTAAAATTCAACATTTATGATATTACATTCACATTTCTCATTATAAATAGTGTTCATATTTATGCACTTGTTATCGCTCCTGATTTCCTAAAGAGAAGATGAACGGTAATTAGCAGCGATTATTTGTTAAACGGTAACGGGAACGGGTCGCTTGCAGACGTCGCGTCTTTGCGATGAATCATCTCATTACTCGAATTACCGGATAATTACCTCCGTCATCGCCGTCGGCCATGGATCTATGTTACGGCTATAAAATTCCACGAGCCTAAAGGGCGCGAAATGTACGCTTAACATGCGAATGTTAATGCACGTCGAGAAGAGAATTCTTCAAGCAAGAATGGAGAGGCATCAAAATTTGCCAATGATATGAATATTTGAAGCAATATTCAATATTCATTCTCGAGTTTCTCCTGTATCTCAAGTTACGCTCGTTAAAAAGCGCGAATTACAATGTACATAAATATTGTTGTTATGGCTTCCTCGACAAGTTGCCGTAAGAAATATCGATCAATCATATATTTATAGAAGGAGGCGTCCAAGTTTTCTCATGCTTTCCTCTCATTTCTTAGTTTTTAACATCCTTAAATAAGCACGACTTCTTCCGTTCTGATTCCATGAAGAGCCGTACCTCGCAGTTAGCGAGCCATAAATAAAAAAATAAAAAAATGAAATGGAGAGGAATAAAATCACGATCGACCTAGAAGACAGAAGAAAGACCAATCGCGCGCGTCGCGGAAGGAAAGGCTCGACCGGTGGAAGGAACGAACGGAAAATGCGCGGAGGAGGTGAGACAAAAAAACTGCCGCATGACATTATGAAGGCGTTCGATTGTCAATAATCCGATAGCAAGCTTCCCGAGTCAAAGGGCTAACGTTCGCCTCGTTCACGTCATCTGACACGTGATTATTCGTACACGAGTATTCACGCGCGCGAATGTCAAACGCGTAAGAATAACGATATGAGAGTTATGTGTAACACGATAAGATTAATAAAACAATAATATCAAAAGGGAAAGAGAGAGAGAGAGAGAGAGAGGTCTCGAAATGACAATAGTTATGTCGCTTTTTGTGAAGATGAAAAATTAAAGATAAAAGAGATAATGTGTATCGGTAGGCATAATATTTTTTTATCGCTGACAGTAATCGAAATGATAATTCTTATCTTCGTCGGAAGGTGTACTGAAATGATAACTCATATCGTTCTCTTGCAAAGAAACCTGCTATCTTAATGTTCCAAAGCGGTCAGTTCCAGCACGTTGGGTCGTCTTATTCTCTGTCTTATTCTTATTCACGTATCTTTCATGCTCAAGTTCGATATATGAAAATTTTCGTCATAAAATATATATATTCACAAACCAAAATTTATTACATTTATGGGATTAGTGTTATGAAAGGAAGTAAGTTTTTCTTACTTGAACTAACAACATATCGACGTCACAATATTTGATAAATGCACAGAGAGTACAATAATTGCGATATTTATTCGTTTGTCAGGAAATATACAATCGACAACACACACCGTTGTTGTCCTTCTGAAAAAATCAATCCAATCGAGGAAAGCTCCGCGGAGTCTGTCACGAGACTTCTCGTGCAAGCAGATTTTTCGGGGTTTTACGACACGAGTAAAGATGCGCGCGTACGTTCGCGACGTGTTGATGAGCGTCGATAACGAGACCTACTACGTCAATGACATTTCATCATCGGTGCCCATCGGTCGTGTCTACACGCGACCAACCTCCTTTTTCACTTTTCTCCCATCATTCACGATCGTCAGACTCTACTTCAGACACAGTGGCATAAAACATTCGCATAATATCAGACACTAACTGAGGATAAACGACATAAATTATAACGTTGAGGTATAATATTACGAGATTGACACTTTATGCCAATTTCATGAATATAATAGCCTTGGACCTTGGCTTAAATTGTTGCTCTCGTCATCAAGAAAGAGTAAAGTTGTAAGAAGCTTTCGGATGGTATAAAAATCACAATTCTCAGTATTGCGAGTTTCATGTTTGTGTAAAGAGCATAAGACATAATCAATAAAAATTGTAATATTAAGAAAAAAGGAGAATTGAATTGTTGAATTGTATCTTCAGTACAGATGTTTATTTTGTTCTCCACTGTGTATTTTTATATCGTTCCCTGATATCATTCAATGTTTTTTTTTCCGTTTGACGTTTCAAATAAATAAATGACAGCTATAATAACAAGTCGATTGAAATTGAAAAGAATGACAATAAATATTTATGTTCCAATTTCGATAAGGCGAATCACATAGATTGTCCGGATACCATTGATCGTCGACATGCATTATCGCGATAGTTGGAAAAAATCATGTTGGCTCTATATCAATTAGACAGCGCGATTAACCGCACTCTAAATCATTCGCGAATTGAAAAGAGAAAAACGAGAAGACAATTTAACGACTAATTGGATTTCGTTGTTATGTTAATTATTCGCCAATTATGAATCATTTGTTTACGACGATTTTATATGGCTCGGCGTTTCGAACAAATGACAAGTGTACTTCGACGAAATGACGTTTCGTGGAAACGTAGAGTGAAAAAATAAATACGTCGCGGAAAAAAATATTTAAATTAAAAAAAATATTACTTTCATAAATAAAAAAAAAAAAATAATAAAAGGGATTAAAAATTCATTTATCGAGTCTTGTAACGTAATGCGATTTTCCGTACATAAATTACTGTCATCGCTAATTTGCAAAGTTGCGCGGAATTTTTGGCAAGGAGAGACAGACGCGGAGAACGCTCTCGTTCTCGTTCTCGACGGATGTATTACGATGAGGAAATGGCTCTGTGCACCGCGACAACACGCCGATCAGCCAGGTTTATCTCGTTTTCTCATTTATCCTCCTTTAAGCCGACTTCCAAGGAGACTCTCGGTCCAGGCGGCGACGGTGCTCACCGTTGGGCGATTCGCGATGACGCGAGTTACGCAATCGCCGCGACTGGCCTTGCGCCAATCTCGCGTATCACGCACTCCGAGTACTCTTCTCTTCTCCTCTCTCGCAGAACTCCACCGAAGCGACGAGAGATGAAAGATGGAGATGAAGAAGAGGAGGAGGAGGAGGAGGAGAAGGAGGCGTTGCGAAACGCGCGTACGTAGAAACGACGTGCGTCACGTTCACGCACGTGGTGTCTCACACGCGGACCAAGATCGTCGTTCTGTATACGTTGACGTTTCGATAACCGACCCGTCGCAACATCGCCTGCCAGTTTGCAGCTTTTAATTCAATTCCCTCCGCGCGCACGTCACTCTTATACTCCGCGATCTTCGAGATATGAAATGAGACTGTCATACGAGAGGGTGGATGAATTTTTGCGAAGAATAAAAAATACATGTTTCGAGAAAATGTTTTTTATCTTCAGCGCTTGCTTCGCGAATTAAAGTAATAATTATGAAAAATAGAAAATAAAGATACAGGAAAAATAATACATGGTGCATTAGAGAGAAAAAAAATTTATACTACATTTATAAATACTTTTTTTAAGGTTTTTTTTCAAAAAATATATTCTATTTATAGATATCTCCGACATTCTATATTTGCCGTTCTTTTGATATTTTTTTTTTCGCTTCGAACCGAAGATTCTGTCTAGGTCATAAAGGCCCAAGTACAGTTGCACCGATTGCACTCAATCACGTCAGCCAGCGCACAGCGCAGTCCTATTTGACCATTGGTTTACAAATGAATGCATTTCATCAACTACATAGAAGTTGGTAAACATTAATTTGGAAAGATATTTCGAGGAAAACGTGCAAGTTTTGAAAATTCTCTTCATTCAAACATTACATTACACAAATTACATTACACAAATATTAACGAGCGAAAACATATCCCGTTGCTGTAAAATAAATAAAATAAAATAAAATAAAACTGCAGATTTATCGTACATATATAAATACGTCAAGTGCTCCGATACCAATAAATTTAATCAAATATTCGATAATAAATTTTAAGAAAAACAAACAAAATGCAACTCAACAGATTCATTGAAAAAAATAAACTACATCAAAGCGCTCTAAATTTCAATCTCTGCGTTCGAAGCGATTCTCGCGATTCTCTGATTCTGGAATATATCGTACGTCAAGAAGCCGTCTATATTCATCGCCAGTCGTTCGACATATGTTCGACGCATTAAAAATGCGCGACGTCGTCGTCGTCATCGCGTTACGCAACTCTTCGTTATCGGTACTATCGCATATAGCGTCGAGCGCGTAATGTCATGCATGTCAGGCTAAATCACCGATTACGGGCATTCGAAACGTGCCGCGTGTTTTTTTAATCGTCCGAAACACAAATGAAATTCAAAAATAACAAGCGACGCAAAGCGGAGGACAGCGCATGGTGAACCGTCCGCGACGATCGCGGAAATAAATCCGTCGCCCACGATGTCGTATTGTAATGCCCGTTGAATGAAATCGGAGGATGAATCGGAATTCTAAATTCCCCTCTTTTGTTGTCGTTCGCGTTATTCATAGATATACGCGTTACCGATAACCCCAATACATATCTCGACTTATAACCGCGGAAAAAAAAGCTCCAACAGTTCGCTCACACTAAACGAGCAATTAATTTATTGTGCTCAGTTGTTATACTTTTAATTAAGCGTCGAAAAATTTAACTTTGTAATTTTCGCAACGAACATACAATACCATGTAAATTATAACGCGCGCACGCTTTATATGTAAATTAAAATTATACTTTATCAACGTCGCGTGGAAATGAATCTTGTAAAGTTACACCCCGCCATAAGTTATAATTATAATTTCCATATAACGATAAATATGGAAATGTATTGAGTTTAATAATCGCATGGAATAAAATCATTATTTACAAAGCGTCAAGAAAATAAATTATCCACGATGGATATATCAAGAGTGTACCATTTTAACTTTTACACCGTAATATCTCAAAACCTGTAAGTTTTGAAGGGAAACTTTTTAGACAAAAGTTGTTTGATTCTGAGGGGGAGAAGATAGGAATATTAGTCAGTCCTTGAATGGCGTTGTTAAAGTCATATCAAGGTTACATTGAATTCTTTAAATTGATACCTAAGATCTAACTAATATTCTTATCCTTTTCCCTCGTCAGAACTAAAATTTTGTCTAAAAAATTTTCCTTCTAAAACTTACAGATTTTGAGATATTACGGTGTAAAAATTAAAATGGAAACCCTGTATAATAGAATAAATAAAATATGTTCTATTCTTTTCTTGCTTTTGCATTTTACTGCATACATATATATGCAATTTATTTTTAATATACCATTTTGTGAAGTGAATTAAATGCAACATCTGATAATGCGAGAAAGTAATTTTTTTTTTTTTTTGCAAAACGTTACGATAAATAATCATATCGCAAAATGCGACGAGTTATGGGAAGAGATAGGTCGGCAAATAATAAATAAGACCATGTCCGCCCAATGCAAACAACGTGATTAGTGACGTCAGCTGTGGCTCCGCTATTATTATTCTCATCGAGGGAGAAAGAAAGAAAGAAAGAAAAAAAAAAAAAAAAACACACACACAAAAGAAACAGATAGGAAATTAATGTACAATGATTCTCTTCGTTTTAAATAGCGCACTTTTTTCCGCACTTTCCGCAAATAGAATGGAAACGCTCAGATTCTCTCAGGATGAAAAAAAGAGAGTAAAAATAAAGTGGGAAACGAATGAATCTAGTAATGTATAGAGTTGCATACATCAAAAGTTCAAACCGTCAATGGTCAATCTCGAAGTGTACAACCGAAAGATATTTGCATTCTTCGACTTTCCCATATCGACAGACGTCAAAGTTGCTAAACAATGAACGCGGAAACTGCACCGTATTTATTCGAGCACGGAAAATATTAGACTTTCCATATTTATTTCCGTAACATTGAATAAATACCGGGATGATTGCTTTTTCGTTTATTTATTTATCTGAAGCCTTCTCCGCGCAAGAGCAAGTTTTTCTTCGGTAGTTATTACAAGCGTCTATGTAAACACTCTTTCAATGTGTCGTATGACAATGTATATGCTCTTCCTCTTTTCTTTTATTTTTCGCGAGATCTCTTCATTTGCCATCTAACGCGTAAACGTGAAATTTTCCGGCTTCGCGCGAGAGCGAAGCCGACCACCATCGCCGGATCCTTTTGACAGATCGCAAGTCGTCACCGGTTAACTCTGGTTCGAACACACCGAGTCGAGGGCGCCTGTCATGCCAGATCCGGTTCGAACCGGTAAAACGGCGACTAGCGGTCTCGCGAGATTCAATTCGCGCGCCTGACAGTTAATGCCTGGTATTTTATGCCGACCTGCCTCATCGATAAAGTAATTCATTCATGAGAGCTAAACTTTTTTTGTAAAGAG
The DNA here is from genome assembly GCF_021464435.1 of Cataglyphis hispanica. NCBI lineage: Eukaryota > Metazoa > Arthropoda > Insecta > Hymenoptera > Formicidae > Cataglyphis > Cataglyphis hispanica. Next base: position 6,468,800 of record NC_065965.1, on the reverse strand, counting down.
ATTTTCGCACAGAAGTTTATACAGAATTTTGACACTAAATATATAAAATTTTTCTCATAGATATTATTATAATTTTTATTGTCATAATTTATTATTAATTGTCGATTAAAGTTTTATAGCATTTCCTTAGCAATTTTAGGAGTGTTATTTATAATCTAAACACTTAATTAAAATATCATGTAGATATGCTATCAATATACATATAGTGAATATTTTTATTGACATTTTCAAATATAAAGTTTCAAAAAATTTAAAAATATAAAAAATGCAAAATTCTAAATAGACTTCAATTAATTAAAGAGACAATTAAATAGAGAAAAAGACAAAGAGTATGTGTTAATTACAAGTTAACGATGTTAATATGTCAAGAGAAAAAAATGACATTCATAAGTAGAAAATTTGCAAAATTCACGAGACATTTAAATTTGCATGAAATAACAACGGATTTTAAAGAATCTCGAACCGTCTGACCACCGCGCGCCTTTTTCTACTGCAATCGTCAGCTTCGTTACGCGGGATTACTACTCGACAAATTGAAATACACGCGAAACTGAAAATTGATTGGAAACGGTTTTCAATCACACACGTCCATTCTCAATTTCCGGTGACGTAATTTTTCGTAGCAAGGTTTCGTGACATGAAGCTATTGCATTTCGTTATACACTCTTTCCCCGAACATTCAACTGAAATTGTATTAAAATCTTTCGAAATACTATTTGCAATGTCAGTAGATGCTGTCCACTAATATTTAATAAGAAAAAAAATAATAGATAAATAAACTTATCGAATATAATAAATACCAATAATATATAAATATACGGAAGTTCGCGAAAAATTCTAAAAATTTTCTACTCAATATATTTCAAAATTAAGTATCGAAATATTTCGATGCTATTTTCAACCATTTCTCCTCGACATAATATCCGAGATATCTCGTGATTTCTTGCGCTCGACATTTGGTCAAGGCTTTTATTCGGAACAGCTTCCGGTAACCAAATTCCGTAGGTTCGACAAAATCAATGACCCTAATCGCTTTTTCGATATATACTACTACAACAGAGATTCCTCGGACAGTAACTATCGGAAAAATGAAAAATCTTGTCGCGTGGAAAAAGAAAGATTACAAAGGAGACGACATATATCCGAATGCGGGAAAAAACTTTTATTAACTAAAATAACGCCTATCTTTTAAACATTTCGCATATCGACAATTTAACGAATATTTTATGTCTTATTAATATTATTTTTATTTTATTTTTATTTTATGTATTATTTTATGCGTGTATGTGTGTGTCACATCAATATTTTTTATTTAAAATATTCGGAAGAGCATCGTCGAGGCAATTTCCACTAAAAAGAAAGTATATTTTTAAAAAATGTGTAATCTAGCTCGAATACTTAAAAAGCAATTTACACGCACGCGCAATAAAAGATTGGCGACAAAGTTAACGAGCACATATCTGTCACATTTTATCCGTCACGGCGCACATTAAAGAACGAGAAATGGCACGTTTAAAACCTTATTTCCCGACGTTTTATTTCCTGTTTTGTCCTAAATGGCCGATTTCGCCGGAATTAGGACGCGGAGTGAAGATGCCGTCTCGTTACGCTTGTGTGTACATTATGTCTTACGTCCATCGTTCGTAAGCCTCGTTAAAAGAACACGCGCATCGGTACATCGCTACATACGTGCTACATATATGCGTGTGTGAACGCATTTACACGCCGGTTGGCCGCGGCGGTTGACCGTGACTGTATATCTGCGTCGGAGGAAGAGACACATTACGCTCAATCTACCTCCGTTGCTCCGCTTCGTTCTCGGCTCCGACTTCTCGCGATTCTCTCGCGCGAGAAGAGGAATGCGAAAAAAAAAAGCGCGCCGCGTCGCGACGTTCCGGCCGGTGACTCACACTTGCACGAAGCGCGTTTTGCGATCGTTCGCGATACGGATCGCATTGCGAAGGTGATATCATCGAATCATTACCTTTGTCAAACTTCTGGAAATAAGAAAAGATCGAACATTTTTTTGGAGCAACACATATAACTCGAGTTTTCATCGCAGATGTGTAATGCGGTTGAATAAAAAATTATACAGAATTCTCTCTCTCTCTCTCTTTCTGACAAATTTTTTGAAAATAAATTATCTGTATAAAAATAAAAATATGTAGCACATATCCTTGCTCCGATTCTTAAAGAATTTGCAATTACGAGAGAATGTAACTGATGACATTACTCAACACTTAAAAGAGAAAAAAAAAACTTGGCAAAAGAAAATTGACCTTATTTCTTTAAACGGTTGAGGAGTTAAAAAAATATTAAAATCAAGAAAATAAAATTTAGAGATTAGCTTTTTATCAAAAATTTTTATTATAATTATTTAATTTTAAAAAATTATTCAAAAATGTTATTAACTGTAAAAAGCTTATCCTTCTTGAAGATATAAAATATGTAATTTACTTTTTTAAAATTGAAAAACTTAAAATTCATTTGAAATCGAGAAGAACCGATTTATAATACTTTATTTAATAGTAATATTTCTTTACCGCTAATTCCTACATTACTTTCTTGTATATAATATCCAATAAATAAATTAAAGAGAGAATAAATTTCAAATAAACAGTTTAAAATTGGCATTAAAATGAGATCGGGCAATAATCGCTCTTTCATATAATCTCGTAGAATTCATTATTATCTTGCATTATTCATGTATTTTCGCGGATTATTTCCAGTATAATAGAAAAATCATATTCAAGCCTCGATTCCTCGGGGATATATCGAATACCTACTCGTGGATGCAAATAAATTAAGGACGGAGGGAACGCGCGCGAGATACGGGAGAGAATCATTCGATTTTGAAGTTGCCATGATTGGACGCGACGACGGCGTCGCGACGCGATGCGTCGACGGGAAGAGATCGGCGGCGCTTTCGCCGGAAAAGAAGCCCATACACGCGTGGGTAGTCGTCGATGGGCAGATAGTGGGCGTGCAATTTCGACACAGAACGACGAGCAGTTAACTCGTTGAACGGCCGCTGTCTCGCATGTCCCTGGTGTGACGGTGGTACGAGATAACATTAAAGGAAACATCGGAACAAGATAGGAGAAACAGAAAAGTCTGGGAGGGAGGAGGGAGAGGGCCAAAGGACAGCCTAGCCGCCCGTTGACATGCTTTAGTAGGGCACATTTGAATATGAGAGGCATGAAAGCTCGTATTTTCCAATTTCAACTTGGGCTCGAATTTTAAAATCTGGGATGTGTAATCCGGGGGATGATTTGAATCTTAACGGAACTCGTAGAAATAAAATTGATTTTTAGACTCTAACTTGAGGTCTTCATTATAATAGCCTGAGGATTCGCTTGTGAATATCATCTGATGTTATATAATCTTTGATAAGAAATTCAATTGTGCGTTGATCCCCACAATCTTTTCTATTTCAAGTTTCTTAAGACAGAATTCTTCTATATAGGCGAGATTTAATTGATTTTTTCTTTCCATATCTAGAAGACAAAAAATTCCTCCAGGCATTATTCGAACCGCGGTTAAAGATCATTAACCAAAAGTGTTAACGAGCTAAATAAAAAATACAAAGTAATGCGATATCGCACTTAAAGTCGAAATCGCACTTGACTAAATATTTGATGAGCGCGCTTTGTCCCTCGAATTTTCATTTGACTCGTCAATCTCGTCGAATAATGTCGATAACGTCTATTGTTGTGTCAGACCAGCCTTTTTCCGTCAAAATGGAGAAATTTTACGAAACGAATTTTACGATATCGACGAATAAGTGCAATTATTCAGACATATAGAATGAGAGGGGTAAACAGAGGGGGAGGAAGGGAAGAGGGGCAAAGGAAAGAAGGACAGGAGTAGGCCGGGGTGAAGCGAGAAGTCCTCGAACAAGGGTCGGGGGTGGGTGGTGGTGGTTGTATCGACCGCGCCGCACTGCGGGGCTTTATCCCCTCCCGCGCCGCCGCCGCCGTTTCTCTCTACCCGCTGACACCCTTCTGCCCCTCACGACTGCCTCCTCTCTTCCTCTTCGTCCCTCCCTGACTCACTCCCCCTCCCCCTCGCCTCTCGGCCCCCGTATGTCGTCACATATACAGACGAACGTGCGGCCTCTTCCTTCCTCGAATCCGCTTGCCTCACCCTGCACCCCGCATTCGGTCAGTAACCCACTCGCTTCCGATAAGTAGCTCGACGAAATCGAGTAAAGGGGTGAATTTTTCATTTTCCCACCCGTCGGCGTGTCGAATTTCCGTGCGGACGCGTGTTCGTTCACCTTGAAATTTCGCGATCGATAAGCGAGTGTCGAAATCGCGCCCGCGTTGTCGTTAATAATTTACACAACGTTGATTTATGCGCGATGTTACGTGAAAAAAAAATAGGGATGCCGATTAAAATGCGATCGGGTACAAATAATATTGCAAGCAATATTTCTCCCATCGTGGAAGAAGACAAAGAAGATGGAGCCGAAAGGGAACACTTCCGGCTGGTGTGTATACATGTATATGTATGTATGTGTGTGTGTGTGTGTGTGTGTACGTATGTGGCTGTATCAGCTGTTTCGCCGCGAATACAGCAAGCCAAGCGATCCCTCTCTACTGGGGATAGATAAAAAGCATCGATACGTGATATTTTTACTTATTGGTAGTGAGAAGCGTCATATATCAACGCTTTCTCTGAGCATCCCCGGGTTCCATGTTCTTTTCGAAATTCCCCTCAATTTCACGGCGATCTACAAGACACCACATTTCAAAATAACGATATCAAAACGACTAAATAAATATCAAAAATTATTATTTGATTCATTTTTTATCTCGTTGAATTTTTAATCATGCATCATCTGTCATTTTAACTACATAGTACTTAATTAAGATTTCAATTTTTTCTCAAAATTACTCTATTTTATCTTTACTTTTTCTCTAAAAAAAAAAAAAATAATAATAATTGCGTTCGAATAATTGACAACTCCAAAAGGCATCTGGTTCTAAGAAAATCAATGGTTGCTGCGAATGGCAGATCGATCATTGATTGATCCTCTGCGATTTAACGAATAGCGCGAAATTATGTAATCACGTGTTAGACAACGATAATAAACGACGATAATACTATCGTAATTTGTCCAACGGCTTATCTCGTTAGCACATCGCGCATTAAATTACCAGCTACGGCTATAAATAGAAAAAAAAGAAAAAAAAAAGAAAAAAAAAAGATCGCGATTACGCTTCTACCGAGAATTGCATAATTAATTGCCATTACCAATTTCTGCGCGATCGCTTTCTAAGAACGGTACGAATGGAGCGACCATATTCAAATTTTCGATCCTCTTCTCCTCGACTGCTAAGCGCGGTTACGTAACACGGTAGACGTTACATAACGTACCGAATGTGTACTAACGAGTGTTAGCTTAGAGGGTCGTTTGAATCGAACAACACAAAATGCCGAAGGTACATCTCGAATATCAATAACATTTAAACGGGTATCGATGATATTGTGACGATTATAAATTTAATTATTCAAATAATTGCTTATACAGAAACCATTCGTTTCATTCGCACACTCTCGTCGAATTTATTTGTTATAAAAATATATCTCAACGTATTCCACTTGTTTCGCATGACAAATACAATATTTATACATATTGAATTCTTGATAAATGGAATGGTTACTAAAGTATTAATAGCCCTTTTAGATGATTGAAAAAAACTCTTGCGATCTTTTACTGCACTTTATGTGAATTTATTTTATTCAGTTTATCCGCTATATTTTTTTCCGAGATATGTTTTACATTCATTATAATATGTTCGCATATATTTTTGTTAGAATTTCACTGTTAATACACTGCTAGTATTGTATTACGCCTACGGTAAATTCTTTATTTACTCACGCACATTTCATTACATAAAAAAAATATTACAATAAAATTGAAAATTTAATTTTTTTTATAATCGTGGAACATATAAGTGAAATCACACGCAGGATATTCAATAATATATTATATACATATTATATTTTATAAAAAATCATTGTAATTATTCAAATATACTGATGCACGCGAACAAATACATAATAGTTAATAAACAATAAAACAAATGCATATAATTAACAATTTTTGTAGTGATAAATATCTTAATATCGTTATATTCCAGCTTTACAATAAATATAAAAGGGAATATATTTTCATATAATCTGTACTGCAACATTTTTTCCATGTACAATACACTTGAACTAGCATAATTATATGACGACTAACAGTTTATAGAAAAAAACAGCTGTTTTTTAATAAAATCTCTGCTGTCATATTCCGCTTCGTACGAAATCCCTGTCGACACGTTTCTCTGCGAAGTTAATATAAATATTTTAGTGAAACGCGACAAATTTTATACCGCACGTAGTGATGAAAAATTTTCAAAAATAAAAAGAACCGTCAGAGGATCTTAGAAAAAGCTCGAAAAGCTGTTGAGACTTCAAGATGAAATTTACACGATTCGTTTGTCATTCTTTGAGGACTTGAAATTGAGGGTTGTCATATTCTCTCGCGAGCCTCTTCTCCGGCGGCAAGCAATTCCACTTTAATAATTTCATGGAGTTTATTATACGGGGCAAGGGCCGGATTAGAGACGTTGAGTAGGAAGGAGGATGTCTTATTTGCGTCGGAAGCAGGATTTCTGCGCTCATACGAGCGAGCGAGCGAACGAGCCGCGCGTATCCGGTTGCAAAGAGAGGCCCGTGCTGACAGGAAATAATAAGGTTTCATTGGCCGTATGTGTGTGTGTGTGTGTGTGTGTGTGTGTGTATGTGTGTGTGTGTGTGTGTGTGTGTGTGTTCATCGATTTCCAATCGGCAGTTCGTGCAATTTTTATCGGCACTGCGGAAACGAGGTGCGTCGAATTAGGAGGCGCATACACCGACCGTAATCGTCGAACGTGACCGATTACGCGTCATCCATAATTATGGCAGGTTATCGCAGCACAGCCACCAGCTCTCGATTTCAGGTCAAGCGAGAAATGTCTCATAAATAACCCCTTCTCGCGTTCCAAGTATCGCGGTAAAAATGTGCGCAATGCAGAATTAAAACGATCGTAAATCCTATCGTAGTATACAATATACAGAACATTGTGTAAATAAGGCGTGAATATATTTCAAAATGTTGAATAATAAAAAATGTTATTAAGAGAGTTAAAATGTCTTGAGAAATACACACCTTTCGAGTAAGTTTTACTTTTTTTCTTTAAAACAAGAAATTTAAAGTCGACAAATTTTTTTTAATAAATTATATTTAAATAAAATTATTTTTTATGCATAATTATTGTTGATTTTAAAATTCCTAAGATAATGTCAAAAAAATAAATGACAAAAAAAATTAAATATATTCTAAGAAAATAAGTGTTCTTTCATACACACAACTTTGCCTAATAATTTTTTTATATTATTAAAGGAATTCCCTTTTGTTCTAAATGATAAAAGGATCCATTTTCTGAATATTCAGAATATCATAGCAATTGTAATATGATCGTAGTATCGTGCGATAACAAAGGCAGTACGAGGGCACTGATGCACGTGCTGTAAAGTATGTATTTGCGAGTCATTTCTCATAGTATTCATCACAGAGAGATGCTATTATTAATTACAATTAAAAATTAATAGAAAATTTATATTATACAAATATACATAAAAATTTATATATAATGAAAATGTTTGCATGACGTATTTTCTACTTTTAATCATTCTTATAAATTTAAAAACGCGTCACATTTTATAAGTTATAATTTGCCAGAAAATCGCACAAAAATGTAAAAGATACATAATTCGTAAACCTATTGTGCACAAATTTCTTAAATCGTCTCGATTAAGAAAAATGCATTTTTATTAATCGAAACCGCGCTTAATATCTCAGAGCTTAACAGGGATTGAAATGACTAACAATAAGCGCGATGCTTATCTTCTTCTTTTCTTCGCTTATCGCGAATATTATTCTCGTTTCGATGAGACGGGAATATAACCCATCGTCTGGGATATTCTATTATAATATGAGCGACATTTTTGCGACGTCACCGATCGAAGAGCGAGAGGATATGATGGCTTATTCGTTGATAATATTATGTAATACCGACACGCGATTAGGCATGCGTGTTAATAGCTTTATATTTAATTAAAAGCTACTTGAAAATTGTGCGATTAACAATTATAACAGTCACGAAGGTAAACGGCTAGAAGGTGGCTTTGTGGCAGTACTTTTCACGTAAAAAAAATATACGTTCTTAATTAATATCAACTGGCGAAAGAAGCCATCGCCGATTTTCAAACAATTTTTAATTCCTGCGTTGAGCAATTACTGGAAAACGATTGAGAGCTTTATCTGTCTTTGCACAGCTTATTCAAACATATTCACGTAGATATATATTATAAATAGTAGAAGATTATATGTGAGATAGTATTTTCGCAAAGAATATATTAATCGTGTCAACCATTTTAAACATTATATTATCATTTTATACAAATTGTTAATAATTTGGATCGTACCTTTATTCTTCTACTTTATGCTTATATTTGAAATGAATTAACGACAGAAATAGTATATTCTTTCTTATTCGCCTTTACACATTTAACGGTTTAGTCTATTCTGAATAAATAAAATTAGGTTTAATATTTGTGGAATATTAAACCTAATTTTATTAGAAAAAAATTGAAAAATTTTGTATTATTTTAAAATATTTTAACTTTCAACTTTAAAATATTTTAATATCTTAACTTCAAATTCTTTTTTTAATAATTTTGATAGAAATGTATAAATAAACATTCGGAAACGATATTCCTGAGTAAACAGTAAGCAATTAAATGATGTCTGAAGATTTAATTTCTTTCGATGTCAAAGAGGAGCTTAGCTTCACGTGGATTTCCGCGTCAAAGCCACTCGAGGAAGACGAGCAGCACGTACGAGAGGAACACTCTTGAGAAGAATGTGCTCGCTCCCCTGACACACATTGACATACTCGTTAAAATAACGACATAATGGCTAATTCAACGATAATCAGTGCGAACTATAGCGTTCGAATTAGCATCGAAGGTGAGACAAGATCGATGCGCGGAGAGAAAATCTGACAGAAGAAAGAAGGAATGATATGATCATTCCGCGTAATCATATTCCAATTAATTCTTCGTGTTTGAATTATTATTGTACCGTTTACCCGAGTAATATCATACCCTGAAGAAATTGCATCCACGAGTATATATTATAAAAATAATGTGTGAGAGAATTAGCGTACAAAGTATATTATAAATGTATTATATAAAAAAATCGATTTCTTTCACGCACACAATGATTGTTTAATTAAAATCTGATAATTTAAATAACTTGGTAATTAATAAAATACATTAAGTAATTAATTTGAATTAGATTTTTCATATAAAAAAAATATTTCAAGAAACAATATAAGAGAGACAATTCAATTCTCACATATGCATAAAATAATCGATAAATAAATATTTTATATAATACAAAGATAAGAAGAAATAAGTATTCTTATTTGTGCCCCTTATATTTTATCTCTGAATAACAATAATATCGCAACATCATTTTTTAATAAGCATAAAATCCTTCATCTACTTTTTTTTCTCAACTATATTTTGTCATCGCTCAATAATTTTTTTTGTTTTCATATAATTACTTTCAACTGTATATATACGTATTAATAAATTCCATTTCTTTAAAAATTGTTACAGTATTTTTATCGGTTATATTTTATCATTGTTTAGTGATGAAGGATGGCGCGCGAATTGTCAGTAAATCGCAGATTCGCACACATGTAAATCTATAATAAATTGACATATAAAATCGCTGATGCGGTTTACGCGCCGCGTGCCGCCATCTTGCTGCAGATGGGCAAAACGACTCGACCTGGTCACGGCTAGCTCGCGATCGATCGTCAAAGGGTGCGTCCAATGATTTTTCAGCTGGTGTGTGCGGTCTTCGGGGAAATTAGCATATGCGACTCACAGATGCCTAAACGATACATCAAGTTTCGAGAGATTGAAAATATTATTTTCCTTTCAAATTTATAATAAAATATGAATACGATAAAAAGATTAAATGTCAATGTTATGATATTTTGAGATGCATTTACAAATGTTAAAATTTATTTAATATTTTTAATCGCGACATGCAAAGTAAATTTTATCGCTTTTTTGCTGAAAATTTTATTCAAATGCCATCCTTCTCTTCGCAACTTTCAAATGTGAAATATTATTCTGGCATTAAAATTAAACTTCTATTCAAAAATGTAAAAAAACCGGTTTTTTTTTCTAATAAAAAGAAAAAAAAATGAAAAAACGTTTCTTTTCAAACAAATAAATTTTTTTTATATATAATGTATAACATAATATGTATAATAATATGTATAATAATAAAATATTCATTATTTTATACATATATATTATTAATTTTCTTTATATTTTTTTGTAAACATAATAAAAAAAGAAAGTTCTTATATTTTTAATTTATTTTTTTCGAAAATAATTTTAATGGATTGATTGATGATGAGACTTTTGCGACAAGTTATCATCATATTCGACCTGAGTCGGATAATTTTCAATTAGATACATAACAAAAATCTTTATTAATTTAAAATAATAATTACATAATTATGGTCAATTGGAATGTGAGCTATATTTAAAACAATAATAGTTAATTCAAATTTAATATCTAAAAAATTAAAAATAATGAAAAATCAATTTGCAATAATCAAAATATAAAGATATTAAAAATTTGAAAAATAATAATAAAGGTTACTATATAATAAAGGCTATTAATATCGCACCTTATTTTATGATAAAAAATTCAACGTGATGCGTTAGAATCGATTAAAAATTAGCGCTATAATCCTTCATCTCAACCTAATTTCAATCGCTTAATTTTCTCTCAAATACGTTTATACGAGAACATAAAAATCGCAAGGCAAACGCGATATTGAATTCTTGTACGATAACGTATATCAAGTTACTTAAAGCTGCCGACGCGACATTGCGACGTGTTTATCCCATAAATCGTTCACTTACAATCCACTATGCGCTCAATAGTATGTACCAACGGCGAAAGCCCCGTCATCGGTGGGAAGGGGAAACGAGTTTATGATATGGCCGCCATGGACTGCATTTACTCCCGTGGATTTCTCCCTCTCCGTTCTCGACTGGTCGTGACCTTGACACAAATTCGCACCGGAAATTCACGAGATGTACGTTTTCGAATTTATCGACAAGTTATGTTTTTTTTTTCCTTTTTTTTTCTCGCGTCCCCGTCGAGAATTTTGTCGAATGTCTCTCGTCTCATGTTCATCGAATCCTAATCGCATCCGTTTCAAAACCTATGATGTAGTCTATTGATAGCACAGGTCCTCTATAAGCGCGGTAACATGCACGTAATTATATTCAGGGCGTTTCCGCTCTCTTTCAAGTATTATTTCTGGATATCGAGGTACACACACATAGAAGTAAGTAGAAAAAAATTAAATTTCATAAAAAATAGTTATTTTTATGAAAAAAAAAAGCCTCGCTTTTTTTTCAAATCTTTTTTCCAGATATTTAATACCTTTATATTTTTATGACTGCAAATTGATTTTTCATTATTTTTAACTTTTTATATGATAGATTTAAATTAAATTAATTAATTTATTATTATTTTAAATGTAGCTCGCATTCCGATTGGCTATATAATTATGTAATTATTATTTTTAATTAATAAAGATTTCTGTTATGCATTTAATTGAAAATTATCCGAATCATGTTGAGTTTAATGTAATTTGCCGCAAAAGGCTCATCAGTCCATTAAAATTACTTTCGAAAAAAATTAACTAAAATATAACAACTTTAATGTTTTATTATGTTAAGAAAAAAATTAAAATAATAAAAATAATATATTATAAATATAAAATAATGAATATATTATTATTATACATATTATATATCATATATTAAATATAAAAAAATTAAAAAAAAAAAAAAATTTTCAGTAAGAAACAATTTCTATACACAGAAGAAACAATAATTGCTTCATTATCTAAATACAAACGCTTCTCAAATTATAATCGACGAAAAGTCTGATCTATAAGCTTCAGAAACGATAGAGTTTGGTAACAAAAATTTATGCTTGATTTAATTTCAAGAGTATATCTTACTTTAAGACTTCAAGATACTAAAGTTTAAAACCAAGTACTTGCACGTGTGTGTGTGTAAAGATTGCGAGCAAACTATCGTAAAAAAAAAATTGGCTCACAGTTTGCCGAAGAATCGATAAAATTAGAAGTTAACTAGCGAATTTCTAGGGCACTCGTATATATAATTCCACTCGCTTCCCCTCGTGTTTCACAGTGTTTCAAAATCAGAATTAAAAACCGAGATTTACATCCGCTCCACTGCGCGGATGTGCGGAGAAATTATCGGTATGGCGGGGTGAAGAAAATCGAGATAATAAATGGAGAAATTACGCGCGGCGACCACCGGAAGTTGATCGATTCAAAATTATATACACGGCGCCGTATTCGTGTCACAAAGAGCTGGAGATATGCGCGGGCCGCATGCACAATATGTGGCGAAATACCGCAAATAACACTGTCCTATCATATCGCTTCACGCTTCGAGAGAAGTTGCGATTTCCGTATAAAGATGGAATATTCGAGGAATGTATAACCACGATAGTATGTAATATATCTCGCAGGGACGCAGAGTTGCGCGCGAAACCGCATCTCGCATGCAGCTAGACAAATTGTTTGACACATGATACGCAACCTACGCAAATTTTGTAATTACGTTAGCGTAACGATACGAGGCGCAACATATGTGTATATTCAGGGATTTAATATTTTTGTCAAAATAAAATGTGCCACATACGATTACGTAAGATTAAGCAACACTTAATGGTGATAAAAAAATGGAATTCATTAATTTTATATAAAAGAACCGCATTATATAAATATTCGCAGTTCATAATAACTAAACAGATATGTAATTAATTTTTTTAGAATCTCGACTGGTTATTTAAATGCGAATGTGAAGAAACGAATGAATTATTTTTTAAAATAAAACTAGACAGCGAATAATGTTGTTTAAGGCCGTTTCAATCTTCAAAAAATGAATTCATTTTCTAGATTTTTTGCAGCGCAACAATTTGATATTTTTCTCTTTACATTATTAATACAATATTATTAAGTATTCAAATTTTTAGCTTAATTTTTTTTTTAAGTTAGGCAAATATTCGCATAACTTAAAAAAAATATATTTTTAAGCTAAGAAAATTTTTATTTAAGTACTTCATAATATTGCATTAATATTATAAAAAATTAAAATGTTTTTCAAATCGTTATGCTGCAAAAAGAATCTAGAAAATATCTTATTTTTCAAGAGTTCAAACAGATATGCCCTTTTAAGTATGAAGATTAAATGGTCGATTCGTTTTCAAAATTACCATTTTAGCCGCCGTAAAAATATACTTCGCTCAAGGTGAAGAAAAGACTACATATCTCGATTGATTTCATTGAAGAAAAAGCGAGTTGAATTCCATTTCGGCCACGAGGCCGAACCCTTCGATTGCGCAATACCACGTGCACATTGGAACGTTCTAGACGACTACTCGATCAATCGTGAGGAAAATTTCTCGGTAGAATCGCATACTAATTACTCACGAAGTGACACACGCGTCGCGTCCGCACAATCAATGTCACGTGCATGTTTTTTTTTTCTCTTTTTTTTCTCAGAAGAGATAATCATCACACGCGCTTGCTTTTTCTTCTTCGTCCATCTCTGACGAGAAACCTTATCTCGAGACGTGATTTTATTTTACAGAAATACTTTACGCGCTCTCCGTAAAACCGTACATAGATTAGTGTCGTGACGTATCGCGACGTTTAAAGGCCATTGCGCGTGAAAAAGTTTTAATCGCAATCGTAAGATCGTAAGCAAATCGACCAATCACAGTTAAACAGTCTTATTACATAGTTAGAATGCTGGATTGTAATTGGTCGATTTGTTTACGCCTTTACGATTATGACTAAAACTTTTTCACATGCAATGGCCTTTAAAGATTTCGCGTCAGAGTAAATCATTCAAAATGTCTCTCCAAAAACATCGTTTCGAATTACTATAGCAAGGTCGTTCTCGATAATAGCGAATAATATCTGCCTAACGAGCGGATATCGATGCCGAGAAAAGAGGGGGAAGGAGAGATAGAAAGAGAGAGAGAGAGAGAGAGAGAGAGAGAGAGAGAAAGGAGATATTTCTGTCGCATAAATTTGCCCGAGAAAATATTCTTGGCCTTTTATATCGTTTGAACGTTCATTGCGCCAATCGAGCGGTCAATCTATTTGAAGAAGCGCGTATTCTTTTCCGATAATATATGTGATTTAATACGCAAGTGAGCAGAAATAGTTTGAGAATTTATAAATTAAAGGCTCTATATATAATCGCGACACATACATGCATACATTATAGGGAAAGTATTCCAAAGATCCGCCCTTTCTCTTATTATTTTCTATCTTCATCTATATAGACTATTTCCAGACTATAGTTTCCTACAATTGTGAAAATTTAAATATTGCGTAAACATATTCGTAAATATATTCATAAATTTCTAAAGTTTATTCCATTTTTATCTTTGTGAATATTTTCAAGCAAACATGTGCTGCGTGTGAACGGTTCATAATCCGCCATAATCATGCCATGACTTCTCTCTTCGATAATGGCTGTAACTGTCGTGAGTCACGCCGTTCAGTGACACCTGTACCGTTATATTTACATTTTCCGAGGTATATGTTGCTTAAATTGAGTAAAAAGTTCAACAAAATTATCTGTTAGATACACACATTTTTCATTTACATTCCTCTCTGACGCTTCGTATATCGTGAATATATTGCGTAATTTATAGCCCTACGCATATACAGCTACGCATATAAAAGGGGAGACTAATTGTAAGAGAAGCAATTGATTCATGTCGCTGAACCAAAATTCATCGTAATATCTGACACAATAATTCAATATTAATTAGCAGGCGTAGAAATTTCTAATTTTATTAATTTTAATCGACTGTTAGTATTGAATTTCCTATCCGTATATTTTTTTTAAATCTTTATTTTATGTTTTAATTAAAATAAACAAGCAAGTAATGAGTATTGAATTAAATTTTTCACAAATTTGCAATTAATAAAGTCATTGCTTTGTGTTTCGAAATATTTCAAACGTTATTCAAAGTTACACAATATTGAAAGTCTTGATAGATCTTGAATTTTCAAGTTATTCATCGTTTCAATCTCTTATGTATTGACAGGTATCGATAAATGTTTCTACATAATTAATAAATAAAATAAAATTTCTTTAAATAAAATTTAAAACATTGACGTGTTTATTTATATTTATAGTACCTCAATATGTCTTACTTTCTCTACAGTTCATTAAAATATTCACGACCTTTCAAGATGTTTCAAGATCAAAATTTCGTACTAATTCGAAGCATTTTTTTTTCATCACTAGATATATTAGAGACATCGCGAGACTTAACGCGGGAAATACCGATTATTCCGTGAGCGATTCAACGGACGGATTTATCGAGGCAGGGAGGGCGTGGTTATTCCGGACAAAGCGACGTTCCTGCGTGGACGACGACGTGAGCGACGTATGGCGTCGCGACGAGTCTCGCGAGACGACGATCGGAATCGACGTCCGGGTTCCGCGGAATACGATCGGTGTTCCAGGGGAAACCTCCGTCGTAGCCGCGGTAAAAAAAAGAAAAAGAATCCGTCATGCGGCCAAAGCTTGGAACGTCGCTCGAACGCTCGTCCGCGACACGCTTGATGTTCCCCAAGCGCGGTCCGGGTCATCTCCTCTCCTCTCCCTCGGGAGAGGAGGGGGGGAGGGGTAGAAAACCGAACACGAGGAAAGAGTGTACTGACCTCGGTGCCTAGCTTCCCCTTGGACGCCATCTTGACAACAAGCCGGTGGCGCTCGGGCTGTCCGCGACCTGACGTTTCCTCCGGCTACCTGCTGCGCGCGTCGCGGCGCGTGTTGCACTCACACCGCGCCCGATGTCTTCCCAACGATGTCTTTCCGTACACTATACCGCGTAAGAATAGAACACACCCGTTATAATCCCACCGTTCGTGGCACACGCGCGAAACGATCGCATGCAACTCGAGGACTCACTTCGCTCGCTCCGCGAACGAAACAAACCGACGAACAACCGCTCCCGCGCGACCTCCAACGAGCGAACGCCCGTCGAACGAGAGAAAGAGGGAGACGGAACGCACACACACGCGCGAGCGAGCGCGCACACGATACGCGCGATGTTTTGAGGACGAGTAGGGGAGGGGAGGGGAGGGGAGGGGGGAAGCAGGTGGGATGAAAGGAGAGAGAGCGAACGACGCGCGCGATGACGTCACGGCGCGCTTCCTCGCGTAATACTATCGGCGGGGAATCTCACGAGCTTACAGCGTGATCTCGCGATCGCCGCGACCGATCCCTTTCACTCTGTCCGGCGGATAATTTGCGACGATAGTGCGACGCGCGTGCCGCTAATTTTCCCTCGCGCCCGCCATCTTACCTGCGTTATCGCCGTGAATGTTGCGTCGATTCGCGTCCGCCGGCGCAACATGTGTCCCCTACTCTCGACTCGTCTCGTTCTCTCCCTTACTCTCTTTCTCTTTCTCGCGCGAAGACGCGGTTTACGCTACCGGTTTCAAAATCTTTCACACAACACACACACACACATACACACATATATATATATATATATATATATATATTATTCGTAACCTGCGACATGTAGATATTTGATATTTAATTTGTACAAAATGTATTTTCAGATCCGTTCGAAAGATCGTCTATCATCTTGTAGCGGACATCGTCTATCATCTTGTAGCGGACATTTTCCAAAATCCATTCTAAACTTGGCTGCCCATACATAGTTACAGCAACAACAGTTGTTGCTAACATCTCGAGTATCATCTTTGATGATACTCGAGATGATCTTTCGATTTGAATCAATATCTCATATACACTCATACAGCACAGAACATCGCTGCAAACATGTTAGCAACATTGTTGCTGTAACTATGTATGGGCAGCCAAGTTTAGAATGGATTTTGAAAAATGTCCGCTACAAAATATTTTGTTGGCAAAATATCAGCAGAATCCTCTATTAGCGAGATCCGCTAAGAATACGATCTGCTCGGTTCCTGCTATCAATTTAAACTGGGGCTCATAATGCGAGTGCAGTTAATTTTTTTGCGCAATATATTCTGATTGAATCTACTGTCAAATTGCCAACAAATATCCAATAATTTACTTACTAGAATTATCCTCCAATATTTTTATATTGAAGGATGCGGCAACATATATTATTCGCCAAGAGAGAGAAATGTCTTTTTTTTTATATTTTATATAAAGCTGACGCGCACGCGCGCGACGATCTTATGAGTGAATTATTAACGCTAGAGATATCACATAACGTGATATTAATCGCGCGTAATTTGAATTTAAATTATTTCAGTGTTCAAAACTCGCGATTACAGTTCAGTTTGAACTATTTAATTGGATATTTATTTGTTAACATCTATCTCTTTTAAAGTTTAAAAGATAAAAGATCTATCTCTTTTAAAGTTTGAAAGATAAAAGAAAATGATCAGTTTTGAAGAGATACTCTATATAATAGTTATCAGCTTTCAACAAGTTTATCGTAATTTTATCAATTAATCATTTCTATATCATCTGTCACATACTTTTGTTTGATCACCTTGAAGAAAAATTAGAAACAGTTCACGAAAAGAAAAATTCGCGAGTAGAAAAATTTATTTGACGAGTTATTTTGTTACATCTCTGATTCGACATTGTTCAACGATTTTATAATTATATAAAAAATTTAAGCGTAGAGATACAGTCGCTTGTGTGTGCGATTTAATTTGATTTTTGTTATTAGTTTATCGGATCAGATCGAAATTGCCATCGACAGATTTGAGTCAAATCAGACATTTAACTGCATTTTTATTTATTTCCTTAAACTTTTGAAAGATAAAATCTTGCGATAAACATATATATCTTAAAGCTCGATTTTATTATTTCGATCGCATATGTCTTATATTGGACATAAAATACAAAGTTTCACTATATTAAACAATCGATATTTGACATTATAGATACATTGTAACAAAAAGATAGTGGACAGAATTATTTTGTTTGTACTTTGTTATCATACGCTTTATCATAATCTCGATGAGAAAAAAAAACCTATTTATTGGTCACCTTCAAATCCACATTGAAGCAAACCTGTACATTCTTTGTCTCGTCGAGGAGGCTGAATTCGATGTTTATAGTCACACTCGGATAACTCTTAGATATCGGCATATTGAGATTGTACGTGGCCTTTGCGTCCTTCTTCAACGGGCATTCGCCATTTGTCAGGGACTTGCAGGCATCCTGCTCGGGATACGGATACTTTATTGTGGAACCCATAACCGTAACTATTACTTGCGGTACGAGCGATTTCGTATCGGCATCTGTACAATAAAACGTGCATATGGAAAAAAGGCTGATTATAATACAACAATTACAAACTTTTTGACATTTATGAGAATTTAACACTTTATAATTTTTTTTTACTTTATATACATACACATTTTTACTCTATGCACTAACATTACTTACTAGCGACAAAGTCCCACTGCGCGGACAAGTTAGTCCCCTTGTAGGCGACGCAGGGAGAACTATCACATCCGTCTATCCTTAATTCCAAAGGCAGAGGTCCGTCGTCGCATGAAAAATGCGGCGTGCTCTGCAGGGACGCGACGCAGAATGCGGCGATTATACAAGCTGCACATAGGTCAATATTATAGTCAAATATAAATTGTAATTTTCAGAAACTCTATGTATCTATCAGAAAATTAAAATTAACGGCAAGATTTACCAAAGACGAAAGCCTTCATGGTGGCGTCCTCACGAGAGAAATGACAATCGATGTGATTTTCGGTCAGTGAGAGGCGGCTATTTATTCGCCCGGTAATATCTAATCGAACACCTGGTTGACCTAAAATCTGATAAGCTCGGGAACGAATGAAAAACCTATCGAAATATTTGATATCGAAAGCTCGATATCAAACACCTGTGTCAATGATGTTGCAAGTTTAATTTTATCAGTCAGCACACAAAGTAGTTGCGCACTTGAATGACTCAAATAATTTGTTAGCAATAAAGTAATTATTGTTTCTGATAAATGTAACAATTTTGTAGAACTACATTACAACTATTATACGGGGATTACATAGATATAGATTGACTAACTCAACGATTTCATAGAATTATTCTTCTAAAAAAAATATACTTGCAACAGGAATCAATTTTGAGGACAAAAGAGAGGATACATATATATGTTTTAATTATTATTCCCATTTTATTTGTATATTGAATTATATATAAATATCATCTCTCTCCAGTTTTTTAAAACATTATAATATTCTTCTCTTGAACGAAACGCAAGAGAAAATATTGGATTTTGAAAAAGTATTTAATAAGATAATAACAATGATTTATTGTTTGTTGATCTGCCACGATGGTGCATTGACGAAGTTTTGTACTAATCGATCACGTATCCACGTCGGAGTGCTTTTAAATAATATTCGATAAAAGAAGTATCTCCATGGTTCGCATCTGAAAATAATAAAGTTATCATTATTTTAATGTATATAATCAATGCGAAAAAGTTTACCTGTATTTTTTTATTTATAATAACAAAATATAAATCTTTGGAAAAAGAAGTACACACAATAGAAATTATCTATGAAACATATCTCAAACATTTTTGACGCCGATACAACGAAAAAATTTCATTATTCGATCATTTGCACAATAATTTCAGTATTATATAGTAATATAAATTTTAGTATTATATAATAAAAAAAAAATAATAAAAAGATAAATCACTACCTGTAAATCGCCGAAGGATAGACATCAAGAAGAGCGCTATCAAAGGTTTCGTAGATTCTCGGATTCGATAGGAGTGTTATGTTGTCTTGATTGCCAGACGACAGGCTTGCCTGGGAAAAATACTCGGCATATCGAGCGAAATAATTGCCATAAAATTGTTTTGCTTCATCCGACATATGTTGTTCCATTTCGTCAAAGAACAATCGTTGCCGTCTCATGATATTACTTTCTGATATAAAACCACCTATTGTACAAAGAGAAAGAGAGAGAGAGAGAATTTTATTCAAGTTTTTCTGATTTTTTATATTTCGGATTAATCTTGTTGATGAAAATAAAAATCACAAAAAAAGAAGAAAGAAAAATTTGGATCGATTAAAATACAAAACATTTTCAAAAAATCTTTATTTAATATATAGTATTTAATGTAATCTGAAATAAATTAGAGTGTTTATTTCATATTTTGTAATAAAATAAATTTATTCATGAAAGCTCTCTCTTTGTCAAATAGCTTTTTCTCAACGCAGATAAAGTTATAATCTTGAATTAATAATCTTCTTTGCACTAACCAGGTATAAAATCAACTACATTGACGCCGTATTTGCCGACTTCTACCCGAAGAGCGGTGGTCCACGCGTGAAGGGCGGCTTTTGTCGCCGCGTAGATGCTTATACCCGGCAAAGGATCAGCGGCACAATGGCTGGACACGACGATAATTCTGCTACCGTTCTGCCGTATGATTGGCATCAGTTCCCGCGTGATTCTCATCGTTCCCAAAAGATTGACATTTATCTGATTCTCCACGAGATCCTGCGTCTGCCACTCGAACTCGCCGAACACCATCATCCCCGCATTATTTACCAATACACGCAGCACTACAAGCGGGTTGGTAAAAGAAATTTACAAACTGCAAGCTCTTATTTTATATCTCTACGCTTTCAATTTTTCCGTAGAATTCTTCTAAACATATGCAAAAAATTTCGGGGGTTGATCTCTTGAAAAAAAGTTGGCCTAAAAAATCACCCCTCCAAATTTTTCGCACATGTTTAGGAATATCTTATATATTGCTCACCTAATTGCTGTTCCTCCAACAGTTGCTTGACTCTTTCTCCAAATCCTCGAACGGATTCTGCATTCGTGATATCGAGTTGGTGAACGATGATACCTTTATTCTTTAATGATTCAACAGCAGCATTGGGTTTCAGCATCACAGCTGCTTCGCGCACCCCGGCTAAAACTGTTGCGCCCTGAGCGCGACAATGCATCGCTAAGCTGTAGCCCAAACCGGAATTGCAACCGGTTAGAATGACAAGATCTCGCGACTTTATTTTCCATCGACGTTTAGAAATATAGTACAAGGTAACACCACCTGAATGGAAGAGAAGAACGGTAAGAAAAATCCTCAACTATATTCATCAATCTTAACTTTTTAATAAGCACTTTTAAACTTTCTATCGTTGAAAAAATACAGAAAATCGAAGTTATATTCTATTAAATAATATTAACGAAAGAATTTTAATTGAAACGTTCTTAAGATGTTTTTTTGTTATTTGTTCAAATTTTATTAAAATGGTTAAATAGAATTATTTTTGCCATGAAACTTTTGTAAAGAACATTTTTTAATATCTCGAATAATTTTCGAGATAAAAAAGAAATTCCATATGTCTCTTCAAATTTTATGTCGATTTAGAGAAAATTCAAAGTACCAACTTCGATTCAGCAGAGTCAGCAAACGAAGCTAAGAAATATATAATATATCAGCTAACGTAAGCGAGCACAAATGGATCCTCTTACCCAGCGAAATCATCGAAAGCACCGCAGCCATGCGCGTGTAACCGGCCTCCACGAAGTACGCGAGATTGCACGAAATTGTCGCAGCGACTGGCAAGGCGGTTGAATTTCTTCTCCACCACGCCATCCATCTGTTACCGTATACTTCTTTCACCGAGTTCATCTCTTCAATTTATGCTGCTGGTCACTCTAGCCTGGGTATCCGAGACACGAGACCAATTTATTAGATCAAGCACCTAAACTGGTCTCCGACTGTTTACAATCTTTGTAAATATCTTGTAGAGTTTAATAATTAAAAAATACGCTCTTTATACACCATCGTATCTGTGTAAAAATATTGCGCTCGAATATATATTTACATTGGTTTTCCGGCCGTTTTATACTTACATATGAATTTGTACGGAAGAGTGGACACACGATCGGACGTGTATATCGCTATGCTCGCTGGATGAAGAAAGTAAATGTAATCCTGCGCGATCGCCGGTGCGACCGGTCCCTGTAGGAGAAGAAATTTGACCCTCGATCCACCCATCTCGTATGGCGCCGCCGGGCCCGCTGCTTTTCGAAATAGAATACACGGTGTGGAGAATTTGTATTAAATATTAATTTTTCAGTTATCGATTTGATACATCGCTGTGTGGGAGTGTTCGAGAGAGTTGCAGGATATTCAACTTCGATTTATTCGAAAGAGATATAGTACATTGAATCTTCGTTTCACACTATTAAAGAAGAAGAATACATTAGTAAAAGATAAATTAATTTTTATATTGTTATCTTTTATACATTGTCAATTTTCTGATTTTTTCAAAATTATCATTGATAGTCAAAGTTATTGTTGTATTAAAGTCTCGTGTTTTGTTATTATAATATATAACAAGCAATACCTTCAATAGATTTCATAAAATAATATGTTATTTTGCAAAAGAATAAAATTATGTACTAGTTTCGAATAAACAACTAAATAAAAAAAGAAGAAGAAATATAAAGGCACCGATAAATCATCTTATGCGTACGCGGTTGTGAGCATTTTAATATTTCATGGGAGGAGATGTTTACAGGCACACGACTCGGTTCATTTAAATTTCAATAGTCCACATCGAAGAAAAGTATACGGAATATGTTGCGCTTCTTTTTTAGACTTATGTCTTGAAAAGATATCAAAATAATTTGGCTACTTCTGAGCTTCTACTTTAAAAAAAGACGTTTTACAAAAAGATCGATAACATTACCAATAGGAATTAATTCGTATTACAATAGTATCAAATAAAAACACAAATATACAAAGAATAATAGTTGATTTTAAAATACGGAATATAAATGTCTATGTATACAAAATATAATGTATATATGTATTATATAAAATATAACATTATATAGTACAACGCATAAATTAAAAAAAAAAAGAATATGTTGTGCCATTATTAAACACAGGCGCACACGCACACAGACATACACACATACACAAGTATGTGTATATATATATAATGTAACATGCATTTCTCATTCCTATGACAAGTATATGGATAGGATAAGTAAGTTTTTATGCGGTACAACATTTGATGCGATAATTTCGTAGTTTATAAATCGATAAGCCTTTACAGATTTAAATATACAACTTTGATGTAAGATATAATTTGCATAAAAATTAACAAACGTTACATATACCTATAACTTACACTAGAAATGTCCTAATTGTCCCATAAATTTCACTTTTTCATGTATTGCAAAGCAATTGCACTCGCGCTTCTCTCGCAGTTATATATCTCGTCATTGCTATGTTTCTCATATTTCACATGACAATCGATTGTCATCGATTTCGCGTAATGCACAAATATAACATTACACAGACTATCCACCAAGCTTCACATTAGGATTTGCTAATACATTGAAACTCGGATCACCATCCGTCGCCATCCTGCCCAGCCATGAAAAGAGCAGAATAATCCCAACAAAGAATAATATACCGATAAAGATTATTAAGGCATATCTCTTGTACAGAGATCCCGCGGTTTTTCGTCGCACCGGCGCTCTCGATATCAGTTTCCACCATCTTAGGAACCATTCTATGGCGGATTTTCGCTGGTACTTGTTCTCATCGTGATCAAAAGACATATCTTTCGGATCGTCATAAGCTTCACATACCTTCCTAGATGCCGAAGTGGATAATCCAAGAGATGATTCAATATTTACGATTGAGTAAGGCGGGCCGATCTTCTGATTATTCGCATGTACATTGCTAACGGTGGAATTCGAATTGATGGTACTATTTGTGCGAGACGTAGCAACTGTAGGAGATGCTGGTGTAGCCACTGTGTGGTTTTGGAAAATAGTGCTCTCTACTGCTATCAAAGGACGTTCTTGTTCCAATTTTTGTTCTCTATCGTTGCTCAACTATAGAAAAAAAACATTATATAGCAAAAGACAATATTCTTTGGTGCTCGTACAAAAATTAATGCAATAGATACCAATGGTAAACCAAGACCAGCTCGAGCCCAATTCACAGTAGCCAATTTTTCCCTAAGAACATCTGCAACTGGTGATACTAGTTTAGGTTGCGGAAAGATACACACTCGACACGTGGGACAAGTGTATCCTGCTGGCGCTGTGGTTGCTGGTAGATTCCTGGCATATTGGTCCAAACATACCCAATGATACATGTGATAGCATGTCAGTCTCACGCAATCACCATCGCTCAATTTGCCAGAACATAATGTACAAATTGGATTGTAGTCATGGTCATGGAGCCATAACAAATATGACTGTACTATACACTGTAAAACACATGTAAATTAATCATACATGATTATAATAAACTGTTTGATAAGAATGTACAAAGAATAATTATTAAAAGTATCTACATGTCAAAAACGTACCTTTGGATGATTCGTGACCATGCAATGTTCGCATACATTGACACGATGCTCAAAACAAAATTGATTCGTTACTCTTCTTTTCGGACATTTGCACAGACCCATGTTGCAACGTCGTGCGAGAAGATCGAAACGACGTTGAAACACGGACAAAATATGCCTAACTTGATACCGCTTTATCGGCTCTCACTATATGACATATCGAGCCTCAAAGTAATATCACCGCTTTATTTGCGCAGCCTACCATATACTATCACCGGCCACGTCGTCTGACATTTCTTGCCGACAGGCGGAAACAACCAATGGATTCTAAGTTCCACTATCCGTCGTCCAATCGCTGTTTCGCGATCAGAAAATCAAAAATAGAGAGCAAGAAAAAAAATATTATCAACTAAAAAATAAAATAAATATGTAAATATAAATCAGAAATTAAAAGTCGAAATATCGCTTTGAATCTCTAGATCGGTATCCCTGTAATCAATATTAATTTTTTCCCGCGCTATGATATTGACAAGAAAAGATTTCTAAAAATCTTAGAAAATTTTCTTTTTCTCTCTTAAAGTATTTATATTTAAAAAAAAATGGAACCTGGACATATTAGTGAAAAAATAGTACTATCTTCCGAAAAAATATAGATATAGATATTCGTAAAGAAAAATTACCATATATGGAAATATTATATGTCGGTTTATACACACACACACACAACACACACACACACACAACATCTAATATTACTCACCACGTATCTCGTCGGCGTCGCTGTTATATTCGCCCAGCTGGCGCTTAAAACAGCATTAACTATAAGCGAAATACGGGAGTTAGCTATCTATATATCTTATATTTTATATCATCTGTAGCATTGGGAAGTTTAACAGATGTCAGATCGCGGTCCAACGCAATTAGTCGTTTGATCAGGTTTAATTTCAGAATCTAGAAAACCTAATAAAACAAGATAACGTAAATATGTCAGACCCAGAATTAGAATCACTACGACAGCAACGGTTGATGCAGTTGCAATCTCAATATAAGGTAATTGTCACGAAAGTCCACAGGAAGTTTGTAGCTGAGAAAAAAATGTTTTAAAATTATATATGTTACTCGTCCTTTTTGATAATTATTAACACAACATTTATAACATAAAAGCATGTATATAATAGATAAATGTATATAATAGATTGAGATTAGGTGTAGTATAGTGTTTTTTGTATATTTCATAAGAAAATTTCAAATATGTATATATATATATATATATATATATATATATACATATTTGAAATTTTCTTTATATATATATATATATATATATATTTACATGTATATTATTATTCTAGGGTAACAATGTCGATAATAAACAAGCAATGGAAGAAAGAATGCAACGTATGGAAGAGATGAAACATACTATATTGGCTCAAGTATTAGATCAGTCAGCTAGAGCGAGATGTAAGTTATATCATATAATCTTCTTTTTTGATATTATCAATACTTAGCAATACAATAGCATTGATATCACAGAGATACTTGTAACATACAAGTATCTTAATTAATAATGTGTATATTTATTGATAGTGAATACGCTTTGTCTTGGAAAGCCAGAGAAAGGAAGAATGGTAGAAGAAATGATTTTAAACATGGCAAAAAATCAACAACTACCTGGGAAGCTTGGAGAGGAACAGTTGATCACTTTACTTGAGAGTTTAAATCAACAAACGCAAAGAAAAACAACTGTCAAAGTTAGTAATCATTATAGTTGTGTATCTAATAACAGAATTAAACATTATCAAAATTTTATTTTATTTTTTCAGTTTGATAGAAGAAGAGCAGCTTTGGACTCAGATGATGATATGGACTTGTAGCAAATGTACAAATTTTATATCTAAAATGTTACTTTAATCAACAAAATTTTGTCTTTGATTTGTGTGCACAGTTGAAGGTAACCTTTTTCATATGTACTTTTATGTTTAGTTGTATTTTACTTTTATGCTATAAAAATAAAAGTTATTAATGCCAATATGGCAGATTTTGATATAGGTATAAGGGGAGACTAATTAATATTACATTCCTTGGCAATAAAATATTTCATATATCCCTATGTAGCAATGGTAACAAAACAGAAATGTTTATTTTTATTTTTTATTTGACATATAAATATACATTCAGCAAACGCCTAACACGCGCAAGAGAGTATTTTTCCTTCTCAAAGAAAAATCGCACAATCACACTTACAGACTATTTAATATTACATTCTTTGGCAATAAAATATTTCATATATCCCTATGTAATAATGGTAACATAACAGAAATGTTTATTTTTTATTTAACATATAAATATACATTCAGCAAACGCCTAACACACGCAAGAGAGTATTTTTCCTTCTCAAACAGAAATCGCACAATCACACTTGCAGTCTACACAATACAACAATTTCACATATACATATATAATTTACACAATTCTAAATATATTATCGTTATTTGTCCATATATATAAAAAAACAATGTTTGATGCTTAATTCGATCTTTCACACATTATGTGAACAATCGTGTCTAATATACAAATTTTTGATATATCTTACACTCTCTTTTTTTAAAGCTATGTTAAAAGACAAATTTTTCCGAGTATATCCATATTTAACTCGGTTGTATTGTCTCATGGAGTACGCGTCATTTTTTTTAAAACATAATTACAGAAGAAATTAATACACATACACAAAGATAGATATACCAGAAAGAAAAATGTGTGGAATGTGTTAGCGATATACATTACTGTATAAAAATATTTAGAGTCTTAAAAAACTGCTTTGGCAAATTTTTCTTAAAAACATATAATCAAAATTGTTCATTATGCTATGTATGATAAAAAATTTCTATCTCGAAATTATCCATATAATATACATTCATAAATATTTTCAATCATTCTTCATATGACTAGTTCCAGCATTTTCTGAAAAAAAAAGCACAAAGTGATTATATATTTATTTTTTCTGTATAAAAATTAATAGATTGTTTCACGATAAAGAAATTATACCATCTTCTTCATCATTTGCGTCTAAAATATCTGGACAACAAATGCCATAACAAATTAACGATAAAAATCCAACTGGTAATCCGACTAATACAGTCATCAAGATAGGATTGCCCTTCCACATTGAAGCCAGAGTAGTTTTCAATTCAAACCAAGTTCTATAACTACGCACTAGCCAATTGTTTCCACCGTATCGCTGAAAATTCATCATTCATAATAGATTCTTATTGTAAATATATTCTTTTAACAGCTGGCAGAATTATTAAGATATAAAAGACATGTACCGGAGCACTTTCATTGCGAATCTGCTCTAGGAACAATTCTATCACGTATGGAGTCAGTTTCTCTGTTTCATCCTCGGGAATATGATGGTGATTAGTAGTTGTATTTATCACAATTAAGCTCGGTAAAGGTAGTACCATCATCGCTATGCTATTGACTAGATCAGGACTAGCTATCCAACCAAACTGAAAATGGCTGAATACAACTATGATGTTAATTTATATCCATGTTTCTATCAAAATATAATGCTATAAGTGCAAGTAAACGTACTCGTGATATTTCTCCCGTTTGCTCTTAATCACAGACTCAACCATATCCCTGAACTCCAGCATGTCAGGCGCGACGTCTTCTAGCT
The DNA here is from genome assembly GCF_021464435.1 of Cataglyphis hispanica. Lineage (NCBI taxonomy): Eukaryota > Metazoa > Arthropoda > Insecta > Hymenoptera > Formicidae > Cataglyphis > Cataglyphis hispanica. The sequence continues at coordinate 6,440,528 of NC_065965.1, read as the reverse complement.
GATTTTCTTCCACTACTGCTAAAACAAGATTCTTATTCGTTAAGAATAATTGATTTATGTTTCCTCTGGTCACTTTCGGAAACGTCGGGAAACGTTCCGCGTTCACCCACTTGTAAAGCGTCTCGTTCATTTTCTCTATATCACTTAAATTATGTCCTGCAAATCGAATTAAACATTGATTACTGATAATAATAATAATAATAATAATAAATATCTCTTTCCTGCGATTAATTCTTACCAGTGAAATTGTAATGCGAACTTTCCTTGTACACGAATAATGCCGGAACATTTTCCACAGGTGCGTGTTTATTTACAACGCTCGGATGAGATTGATAAAAGAATGCATGCGGTTGAAATATATTTGCAGTCTTGTGATAAAGTTCCTGCATTTATGTAATGCATTTAGATACATGTAAATTTGAATTTTTCAAATTGACTTTATAATATTTTCATAAAATTCTAAAAAGATTTTACCCATAGGACTCCAGATTTACTGCCCACATATAAGAAATAGAGATCGCGTTCTCTCTTTATAGTATCAAAGCTCTGAGGTCTCGTTATCTCTTGCACGGGAGGACCGCTTAGTCTTAAAGCAAATTTGACTATTTCATCTCTAGTTCTATCACCGTGATATACATATTCTTGATCACCCTTTAAACTGTAAATTGAAGATATTGTATAAATATTTAGTGGTCAGAGAGAAAGGTGTACTTACAATAGAATGGTAGGAAATCCTTTAATTTTGAATGAAGTCGCCACACTGGTAAATCTAGTACAATCCACACGTCCCACTCGTATTGATGTTGCATGCAAATGCTGAGCAACATGAGACCAAATTGGTTCCAATCTTTTGCAATGCGCACACCATGGCGCATACATCTACAGAAAATGGAAAAATTGTTATATATATTTGAATACATAATAGGAGACATATATGCTTCATAGGAACTGAATATACCATGACTAGCCATTGTCCATCTTTATGTATATCCAGAAATCTGAAGGAAGCAGATATATTAGCATCTTCTTTGATTGAATTAATTGAATAGTATACGATATTGCTGGATTTTTTACCTATCACTCAGCTCGATCACCCGCGAGCCTGCCGTGTGCATCAAAATTGCTGAAAAAGCTAAAATGTAATTGAATGATAACAAGTGCTTACATAGAAATATTTCTCATTGCTAAGATTAAGCGAAAATCAAGTGTCAATCAACAAAAATCAAATTAAACTTATTTATCAAAGTTTCATTGAAGATTATTGTATTTTACTATATATATGAATGTGCACGCTCTGATGAGAAATAAATGTATATCTGTCATTGAAGTTATATAAATGAAAGAATCATTTCAAATGCTTTATTACTTAATTTGAAATAGATAAACAAATGTACATTTCAACTAAGAAATTAAAAAAGATATTTTTTGCACGTGAATAAAGTCGAATTACTCAAATTGAATTAAATATTCGTTTGGCTGATAAATACATAAATTTATACAAAGAGATACATAATAAAATTGAAATGCAAACAAATATGCTACATTTTCTCTGCGCATACAATTATAAATTATAAATTATAAAATTTCTATATATAGTAATCAAATTAGACGAATGTCAAGCGAATCGTATGTTATCGATCGGCTGACGTGCAAGATTACGTCGCGCGCGCAAAATAATTACAAATCACATAATGCATTTTATTTTTTATAGACAAAGGCAACATTTTTCGGTGTGTGGCTGACAGCCACTTACCATAGAAAAGCGTAACAAAAGAGATTCGCATTAGGGAAACCATTCCGATTGCAGATTCGAGATGTCAAGAGAGTAGGAAAGTCAGCCTCCTTCATCTGATCCTTCGGTAACACGAATGTGTTGAACGAGAGTGCATAATTTTCTTCCGATACACGCGGACGGACGTGTTTGCGACAAGTATTTTCCGTCTTTTCCGATTGAACTCGTCACGCGAAACGATCGAACGCGTTCTGATTCTGTCACATCTCGTATTACGTATATACGACGCGACGTTAATTCCGCCACCGGCCAGCTGTCTTTTAACTGCGCGTTTCTGCACTTTCTGCTTTTAAAACAGTGCTTTAAAACGAGACAGAGAATATATGTCCGAGTTTTGAAAAAGGAGGAATATAAAAAGGTGTAAGATGGATTTAATTACATGCAGAACCGATGCATACATGTAGGTTGCATTCCGTTTCACGTATAGAGCGCATAGATTGCTTGGAAATCTATAATATATGTTACGTGAATTACAGATTTTCAGGCGATCTATGCGTTCAATGCGTGAAACGGAACGCATCCATATATTGCTATATTGGAAGAGTATAGAAAACAAATATATGACAGCTACTAAATGCAATTAGAATTTGAAAGAAAATATAAAAATTATGCAATTAAAAAAAAAACAGATATCTAGAAGAAATTCTCACAATTTGATCCTTATGACATTAGAAATAACAAATAATTGTCAGATCTGTAGAAAAAAATATTAGAGTGAAACATGTTTTTCTATTATATAAAATTACATATAAAAAAAATTTTTCTATGTATTATGTATAATTTTATTAATAAAAATCTTGTCCGATACATATATCATTGGTATAAAACATTCACATGATCAAAACAAAAAATATATATAGAAGAAATATAGTGCGCCGTTATATATTCCTTCATAATAGAACGTAGCTATTTTCATATTCTATAAGTATAAATCATATCTTTTTCTTTTTTTGTACATTTATTATAAATTAGCAGCAATTTTAAATGGTGATTTAACTTTTTTCCAAGTGTACTGCATCTCTTTCATATAATATACAAGAAAATCAATTAAATCGATATCACTACGTTAACATTGTATAGCACACGTAGTTAGGACTCAATGGGGCGACTCCTCTAATCTTTCTCTCATCTCTTTCATCAATGAGTTACGTTTTAGGTCTATTATTTCCTCGCATATCGATCCATCGAAGTCCAATCGTACAGATCAAGCGAGAGTAAATCGCACAGATCTATAGTGTGAAAATAAATCGCTACAATCACAATGTCGCCAGACGCAACGCGAAAACGTATGGCACTCTTATCTAATATTCTCTTTCGTTATACGTGTCGTGAGTCATAAAAAATGACTCGGCCCGCCTGATTGGCCGCAATCGAGAAAAAGCGTTATTTGAGCGACATTGACTGACGAGATCTGATTTAGCGATCTCCCTTTTATAACCCGAGATTAACTAGTATCGGAATTTTGTCGCCACTTCTGTACCGCCTCTCGTCGCGCGTCGGGCACCAACGATGATCGCATGCCACCCAACACATTGCTGGTCGCCTCTGTGGCCAGGATAATTGGTTTTACGACCGTCGGCGGAATTTGTCGTAATACACCGCCAACCGCACCGACCGTGCCCTTATGTTCGTGTTCCTCACTCGCCACTCGAACCAACTGAGTCGCAGTTTCACCTAAACCCTGAATAATCAAATATTATAGATATTATAAATCAGGATGTTATAGAGACAGAAAAGAAGGTAAAAAAAAAATCTGTGTCACAAAAATGCAAATGGCTAAAATAGATTAGATTTATTTAGAAAGATGCGAGAAAGAGGAAGAACGTACAAACGGAGAATGAGTAAAAAATAAGATGAGAGGGCGGAAAATATATATTTCGTAAGAATAAAAGTTTATGATATAAGATAGAATTTACAAGTTTGTCGATTAAAATATGTAGGAGATATTATATTATTTTATTATTTTCGAACGTATGTATAATTTCTGAATGTCTCACCTCTTTTACTAAAGTGTAAGCATTAGCTACCCCCTCTCGAATGTCCAGTGGCTGACTGTATCTCTTTCGACGACCCTTTTGTCCCTTATTCTTGCACCTTACGCTAGGACCGGGACTAACTATGTCATACGCGGTCTCGGCTGTGGTCTGTAACGCTTGCACGATTCTGCATGTCAATTCTAATGCAGCCATCGCAGTACACGTTGTAAAACTATTCGCTCCGCGTTGTAGACCACGGACAATTCTCCCGTCTCTCTGATACTGTTCGATCGGTAACCAAAATAGATCGCGTATTCCTTGAACTAGAATAATAGTGCCACATCAAATGTATATATTCTACTTGTATTTATAAATTCTTTACGCTAATGTAAATTTTATTTTTTTAAATAAACAAGGAAACGAGATGCTCTCGATCACTATTCAGGAATAGTGCGTAAGATTTCTTATATAATTCGATGCATTTTCAAAAATAATTTAACACTACATTTAATTCTCAAAGAATCAGAATTATAAGCCATATATATACTCACACAACTGCACCACAGAATGCATCGGACCCACACCACCGAGTAAACTCGGAAGTTGATTCTTCTTAATATCTTGCAACCATTCTGAAGCTAGATATGCGAGAAGCTTATCGTATCCCAACAAGCCGTGCCTGTACGACAGTCTCTTCAGTCTTAATTCAGAGCAATTGAGTTCTGCTAAACCCATTAACAAACCCGCCAATGGTCCGTGAGTGAAATCCATACGTTTCCCCTGGTAATCCAACCTGATGAGAACTTCCGGGCCGAATACCACGCTTCTGAATAGATGCACACAATTTTAAGCAATTAGTGTCTCGTTGCAATTTTCTCGATAATAATAATTTTGATTTCACACACCTAAAGTATATCGGCTGACTATCGTCATGGATCTGCTGGACAGCCTTGGTTTTAGTCTTATTATCCCTGAATGTCAGCTCATCTTCCAAAAGTATCAATAGATTCTGATCAATGATATTATTCTGCGACATATTCATCATCGCGTCATTCTTCAACGCGTCATCATTCACGCTCATAATGGGCGGATGATGTGTAGGTGTTCCTTGTTTCGATACAGGGGTGGATTGCGTGCTATTGAGTGTGTTAGAGCTTTCTTGGCTTCGCTTCGATCCACCGCCTAGTTCGTTAAAAAATTGTATTAAGAACAGTAGGCTATCTTGGTCTATGTTCAGTCGCAGTGGCAGTAGACTAAGTTTCAAACAACATTCTTGGGCACTTAATCTGGGATCCGGCCTTACGTGAACTGCCTTCATTGTGAACATAATGGAGTGAGATTGCCTGGGTCTCGCCTCGCTGCTGTACTGATAAAGGAATTTGTTTATGTGCGACGACGCCAGTCTATCCCTTACTTCGATCTCGTGCACCAATAGCACTTGCCTGGATGCTTCCCGAGTGTTCTCCGGATAGACCTCATGTTGGAAGCGAACCTTGCTCAATTGCAATTCCATCAGCACATCGTGCCGTCGACCAGGGCCGCCCAGTGTGTGCCAATCGATTAATGATTCGTTGCTTCTCGTTGCGCGCGGCGAATTCGGCACGCTACCGAAGTGTACTTCGTTCGGACTAGACTTGTTGAAGCCTACTGCACCTATAGCGGATCTACTCCTATTAAGTAAAAAGAGAAAGAGAGGGAGAGTTAAAATTTATATTCAAATTTAAAATTTCTTTTAATCTCTTAATTTTAATTTTTAATTTTCGTACCTCCCATGCGCGATATTGTTGCGAGCGTTGTCGTTGATGGTCACGTGTTTCGCAGAGCACTGTAATTGCGAGCTATCAAAATCGTTGCCGCCATACATGTGCCATATCAATGTCATCTCACAGAGAGTATACTTCAAGACTGGTGCAGGATAATTTGGCGGAGTCTGCAACAGATCGGTTTTTCCGACTGGCACGGAAAAGTGATTATCCACTATTCTCAACGGTTCTTGGCACAATGACCGAACCTCAGGTACTCCGTAGCGCGGTATTATTCCCGCACCAGCTTCTTCTCCTAAGATACAAAATTCGTCATCATCGTCATCATCGTCATTCACGCCGCACACGATTGCTTTATTGCATTCTTGCGAACTCTTTGTTCGCGTCTCTATCGAACGCAAAGCGCACGATTCATCAGGGAAGAAGAATTCAACTCGATTCTCCGTCATTGGCGTCTTCCCGTTTTCATTTCCACCATTTTGGGTTGTTGTCGTTGTTCCCTTCACAGTTTCCTCCAACGCGTCTTCCATCAAGCTGTAGACTCGCTCAACCTGACTTCTGCTTAGAGTATTGATACTTTCGACGCCCAAAAGATTTTCCTCGCACGTCGATGTTGGTGGCACAGCGGTAGGTATGCTCTCGGTGCTGTTGTGATTAGTCGCATTGTTGTTCGGTTGCTGTTGCAGATCACCATCGTTGGCGACATACGTGAGCAGTTGCATGAGAGCGCGACCAGAATCCGAGCACGTGCGTATGTGCAATACATTGTTGCTCGCCCGGAGATCAACGCGCGGCGTACCACCATGCATTCTCTCATTCAGGCGCAGCGACAATTCGAACAGGCCAAAATTCATCACGCACACATAATCCCGCCTGATATCCACTCCTGACTTTTCGCGCATTAATCTGTCCGATATGAAGAGTGCAACGTCTTCTGCGATGAAGCGCAATGTCGATGTATTGGTCTGAGCGGTGATGTTGCTCGACACGCTGAAATTGCCAAGGGTCACAATAGATCTCAACGGCAGGTGAAGTGGCCTATAATCGATCGCGCAATCCCAAAGATGTAAATGCAGTTCAGTCAAAACGCCCGGTGGTGTGTAACCCGCGACCGGATGATCCGCTACATCTAGACAGTCTAAGAACTCTGTGAACCACGTTGTGGTAGTAGGACACATTCGATGCCTCAATGTGGCATTGCTTATACTTATCGCGACACGAAACGTCTTTATACGGTGCGTTTGATGAGCCGCTTGTATCCTCACTGCGATTGTCATCATATCCTTGTCACTAGGATTCACTGCTATATTACTGCCGGATCCGCTGCGATATATCGTTCTCTCGCAGTGTCGCGGTGTAACGCTATTGATACATCTCAGCGGTGGTGTCGTTGACGGGCTCGTTGTCAAACCGCAATGATCGAGCGATATGCTCTTCATCATGGCGCAAGCGTAGCTCAAATTCACATTCCCCTTGTACGCTGTTACGGAAAATATTGTTGCATCCTCCAATCGAATAATGAGCTCCCCTTGTTGTCCGGGTATAACGTTACGCATAGAATCGCGTACGGGAGTGTACATAGATAGCAGACCCTGATTAATGCTCAGAGTCACTGCAAGTTTGCTTTGAGCTTTCTTCGATGATATTCGTGTCTGCTGATGATCCTTGCGATTTTTCTCGTTCGTTGTCGATTGGAAAATACCTTCCTCATCCGAGTCGGAATCGGAATTATATTGGATCCCGCTTTTGCACATGCTGAATCTACAAATTATATGATTAATTTTCAAGAATATATCAAAATTTATCAAAATGTTTTTAGAATATTTACCTAGGATAAGCAGATTCCTGTAAGAGAGTCGATGCCAAGTCGAGGCCGATGTGACTTTCCATATAAGTGGTGTACTTGGGTCTGGGCGCTGACGGCTCCCACAGGAATAAATCGGTATTAAATCGATTATAGAGTTGTTCGTAAATGCGTTTAGACGGTATTTGGACGGAAGCGCAAGGTAGATTGATTTCCAATTGCAATCTAGAGCCATGTATACCTTCCTCAATAAATTCCAACATCTCTTGTCGATTGCCGGGTATAATTAATTCCTCGCCATCACTGTTTTAGAACATTAATATAATAAAAAGAATTATAAATATATAAATACATTAATTTATTCTAAAACATTTCACTAACTTTTGCTCATTCTTTTCACCATGTTCATGAGATCTCGAATGAAGCGTACTGGATTCGCGCATGATTCGTCTAGAAGTGAAGGGAGAAGGCGCGTGTTTCGGAGTTTTTTCCAAGTTATCATCCAAAATCCGTTTATCATTCTCGGGCTCTTCCTCGGAACTATCTTCCAATGGGGCACTGAGACGTTCTGGATATACAATGACTACCACTCTCGCCCAACCAAGACCGTCGCTGACCTGCTGATACGACGCAGCATCGCTTTTCTCGTCGGCTGTGGCGAGGCCAATTTCGATCGGCGTGTCACCCTCGGTTTCTACGTACAACAATAATAACCGACGACACTGTAATTCGTGCCTGGCTAGATAGTGAGATCGACTGTCCATAGTGGAATGAATTTGAGCATCTGTCATTTGCGCTATCATGTAATCGGATCTTACGGATCTCTTCCACCATGGTGCACGACTCATATCGTGCAAAGGTCTTAAATCTGGGACAGGAAATCTATGTAAAGAAAAAAAATGCAAATCAGACTTTATGCACCCATGAAATACCCTCGATTTTTTATATAATACCTTAGCTTTATCGTACATGATGACGAAGAAATTTTTACATCCACTCTGGAATCTGGCAGTGTTGCGCTATCCACAGCTTGATCAAATAATGTCTGTTGATTCTGAAAAATATGTTGCAACTCTTGATATCCCATAAATTGAAATATTCAAGATTATAAAACAATTCTAAAAATATTCTTGGAAAAATATACATAACATTGTATAAATATATATATATATATATATATATATATATATATATATATATATATATGTATATATGCATACTTACAGCATCCCTAGTATTTACTACAGGGTTGCAAGTACATATTGGTTGCGGATTAAGAATAGCGGATATTCTATCTACAATCGTAATGTCTATCTCGCCTTTGCAAGGTTCCATTTGAATGCTGAAAGATAAGATGACATAAAACTAATACAATTAATTCGCAGTTTACTATCAATTGATCAACAAGTTCTGTTTTTTATTAATTTCAGACAGTCTATAAAATATTAAACATAAAGTAAAATATTCAAATTGTTAGATAGTTTAAAGGTAAATGCGAGATAACTTACTCAATCTCTGTGCGTGGATGTGCAAATTTCGTTGTGTGAGCATGTCGGACAGCCTTTTGTGTATATTTAAATCTCATTCTAAAATCGGTTTTATTGGAAAATCCAATATTAGCCGTGCTTTCTTTCGTAAACGCTAATAGTTCGACGAATTCCATCGTTGATGCTCTGTACGAGTTAGGGTTGTTGGAATCGACCAAACATTCTACAACTTCCAGACTAGCTAAAGTCAAGCTTCCCGATATTGCAGAATACTGACTAGTAGTCTTTTCACTACCTTCGACTACCAGCGGTGCAGCCAGTAATCTATAATCAAAAGATATATTTTTTTTAGTTATAATAAATTAGAATTTATTATTGATCTAATGATTAATATACCTAATATGACTTAATCGACAGGCATCCGTGAGTGATTTTGACGCTGTATCGAAATCTTTACTTCCAAAGCCGCCCATTGCAAATGTTCCTAATTGTCTGAAAAATTCCTTTGCAGCACTCTTCATTTGTTTTATGCTATTAGAAGTTAGACCGAGTTGTTCCACGCACGGCGTCAATATATCTTCGTGCAACAAAACTAGAGCGACGGAAGATACTCTTATATGGAATTGAGTAGTCTCCGCGGAAGTGTCGTTATCTATATTATGTCTTTGTCTATTGTGTCTTGTCGGCAAATTCGTCACAGAGCTTTTTGAACTAATGCTACTGATCGATATACTGCCCTCCATACTGAAACTATTGCTCACGATTGAATCACACATTGATGTAGAACCCGGTAATTTCATCGGTAAAAATTCATCTTCGTTATCGGATTCGTCCACTGATCCTGTAGACCATCCTTGAGCATATCGTAGATCCTGTAATATATAACTCACAATTATATTATATTAAATCATATACATATTTATATAAAAACGTATCAATAATACTATAGTCTCATACTGTAGTCTTTAAGTCCTGCATAGGATGCGTCTGATGAATAAGTTCACGTTCTATGCGATTGAAGTCGCTGCTAGCCATAGGTTTCTCTGCATATCTTCTTGGAACGACGTTACTCATGTCTTCTAGATTCGGCGATGCTAGGCCATGCGCTAATTCTAACAAAACGTGCAATTGTCTGGGACTCAAGAACAAGGTAAGTGATCCCAGAATAATTTCTAATTCTACCTGAAAAAATACATATTATTCCATCATTTTAGAGGAAAATAAAGATCTGAATCGGAAATAAATATATTATATAAATTTAAATAGCTTTTGAATCAAAAGAGATTAGAAATAATTTATGAAAATTTATTTACCTTTGGTCCTGATATTCCTTCCCCTTGTTTCATTTTTAATCTTATTTCTTGTCTACCTGCTAACTTAGCAAACATAATTGGATTTAATTCATTCGAATTGTTAGTAGTATTTGCCTCTGGAGGAGTGTGCATACTCGGAGTAGGAGACATTTGTGCGGAGGTAAACAGACTGTCCGAATTCTATTGGCCAAAAGAAAGAGAAGTTAAATTCTGAGAAAATCTCTTTTGAAATCATATTTGCGATATCGATACTCTACGCGGATCTATATTTGTTTATACTTACTTTAGAATCGGGAGTAGAGCACGTACTTGCCAAACTTCTAGAAAACGTTCTCGCATGAGAGGGAAACTCGTCTGTATGGAAAGTCACTCCCTCCATGTAGAATCGCTTGGTGGAGAATGCCGAAATGATATAACCCTTTGCGGATTCATCGGGATCCAGAGATGTACTACTAGGATCTAATCCAGCCTCGTCGGAATATTCAAGATTCTGTATCCACATTTCGATCGCCACCCCCGTGGAAGAGTTCAAAGGTACATGTTCCAAACGTATCACAGTATCGATGAATCTCACTTTGACCCTGGATAATACTAATATACGAAAAATAATTCAGTTTCAGATTTAACAACATGACTGTACATGTAGAAATAAAATAATATTCTACTTGAATCAATAGTCTGCGCAAACAGCTCCACCGCTTCTAAAGGCTGAGCATTTCCCGCGTTGCTCGCCTCCTGCTGCAAACATTCTTGCGCCAGTTGCATACTGGACGTCATAGAACTCCACATAGACTCGAACATCGACGTCCCGGTCTCGACTCTTTGTCGCGGCTGCACCGTAAATCTGAGACCTTTCACTTCCATGTAACTCGCTTGGCTAAGTAACGCCGACCATGGTATACTAAGAGATATCTCCAATATAAAACCATCAACGAATTCCAGCGGAAGCTGTTGTTGCTCTCCCATCTCGTTGAGACCCTAGGTGTAACATAAATATTTATTCTTTTACAAAAAAGAATCAAATATATCAATTGTGTATTATGAGTATTAAATCAGAAAGAAGAAAAAATAATTTTTGTTTGCAAATCAATAATTGAATGTAATAGAGTCTGTATAAATTATCATGTATTATATAAAATATTACAGTGTGCCAATGACTAGCACAAAGATATCAATGTATTTCATTAATTAATATACAAATGCAACCATTGTATTTGTGCTATGTTGTTCTTATAATTAAAAGTAAGATTAATATATAATTTTTGATTATTATCAAAAAAAGATTTTATGTAAAATATAAAAACTTGTATAATTAAAAAGTATAATAAAATTACACACACGCACATATATATATAGCATATAAATATATAACATATTATAAATGTTTAATAAAATTTGTTGAGAATATAATAAGTATAAAATATAAAAAATATACAATATAAAAAAAGCACTTTTGATAAAAAAATCACACATTTAATAAATGCATTATTTCAATGCATTTGTTAGGTACTTAATTTCTATGATGATTTATTCATTTACACACACGCACGCACACCACACACACATACACATATATATATCAACTCTATATACATACGCTTGTAGTTAATTAACTGTTCTCTATACTTTGAACTATCATTATTCAATGTTTAACAAATTATTCTAAAGTTATATTATACACATTTATCGAAATTACATTCATTTATATTTATTATCGAATCATTGGTCATCATACGATCTCTTATTGGCTTTTAAATACATGTTATGTAGGATCAGCTGTTTAAAGCAACGTGCGAATGCGATAGTCGCGGCGCTGTAAATGCGTTTAACGCGCGTGGCGCATTTACCGAATAGTGCAATCTTATCTTTATAATTAAGCGAACGGAAGGAAGAAACGTGTGAGAGACAAAGAAAAAAAAATAAAATAAAAGCGCGTTAACCTACCTGTACGTTGAGGTAGACATTGTCGACCTGACCCTTGCCATTGTATAGATCGACGGTCAGTTGATCCAGCGATAGATCGTGGAGGAAATGACCGAGGTAACGTTGCAGCAGGTATTTACAGGCCCTCTTCTTTATATCCGCCGACCAACCAAGCCAAGACATCTTGCTCATTGAAGTTTCGCGCGCGCGTTAGGGCGTCTATTATTCCGAGGAAAATTCCGCTCGTGTTTTGCGTCTGTAATAGAGGATCATCATCTCGTGGTCGTCGCGTCGATCACGTTGTCGCCAGGCATTGTCTTTCTTTGTCGGGCGCTGAACAAACAATGTTGTATTTAGCAACGTAACGGACGATTCGCTCGACCGAGTCTCATCTCCTCGATACGCGCACCCACGTTCGCGACGCCTGACATAATATCCGATCGGGCGACCCCGATCCTCCACCGAACAATGGCGATGCGATGATGCGCCTGCACACACGCACACGTGTTCGTCGTCGGTCGTCGATCGCGTAGCTTGTCCCCACCTCGATCGGAGATTCGAGTCGAACTGATTCGGGGAGAGAGAAAAAAAAATCTTTTCTCCGACACCGACAAGGCAAGCCCGACCGTGAATAGACCGAACGAATGAGCGGCGAGCTCGAGGCTCGAGTTCGCTCGCATCTGCGTTTCATTCGTCGTGTCCAGAGCGCAACGCGTCAATCTTCGGGCGGGCAGTTTCCGAGAAGGAAGAAAAAAAAAATATTTCCCCGATCTCCTACGAAATTTCCGGTATTTACAACTACCGAGGGAAAATGGATCTCGAGCCGCGATAGAGATTATCTTCCGCGATAACAGATCTATCTCGATTTTCCGATTCGCAAAATGCGTGAATTTAAAGGACAGTGTTGGATTAGTTGAATCGGTGAGCATATCACTTCCTGCGCATGTGCGTTGAATGTCGTATCTGTGAAATAATTGAATCTTATGAAATGAAGATTGACCCTCGTTTAATCTTTTTTAAAAATTATTTCGAAATTTTTGGAAAATTAATTAAAAACATGAAATAGAAAAATATAATGCACAAATTATATCAATTTATTTACTTATATATATATATATATATATATATATATATATATATATATATATATATATATATATATTGTATTTCAAACTTAGCTTTCGATCACGTAATTTTTTCCCTAAGATAGGAACGTGAAAAATTTTGCTATTAATTTCAATGGAAAAATTTTTCACTTTTCAAGAAAAATTATGTGATCGAAAGCTTGTCGTTTACGAAATCCCGCCAAAACTGAAGTGCCCATATGGCTCTAATCACCATTTTTTAGCGAGCATGCGCGGAAACGAGAGCCTACCTAACGCATAGACATGTCTATGGTCTAACAAAACTATTGGCTGCACTGACATCTGACATCTGATATTTGTCGTGACGTTTGGCGCTCGCATCGTATTGCCATGATCGCGGCGTGTGATTCTGCGCGGACGATTATTTTGACAAGTACTTTGTATAACGTGTCGGTTTAAAGTGATTCGAAGCATCTGTCGATGAGAGGAAAGCGAGATCCATGGATTCCGATTAATAACGGTTTGTCGCAATCGTATACGAGATCCTGTCAGTTTACTTGAACAGTGAGAAACACTCGTTTCAATCGTACACTCTTCCTCTTGAAGTATGGCATTGACGAATATCTTGCTGCTCAGTCAAATAGCGGGCTACGTCGTGGCTCTTATCTTGTCACTCTGCATCATCGTGCCTATGAGCCTGCACCAGGATGAATTTAGGTAAAGATTGAGAGTTGCATTTTTCAATTGACGTGAAACCATCGCAATCATTTCTTTCTTCTTGCAGAGGACATTGTCTCCTGTTTTCGACCGGAGTCTGGCAGGAATCAGATGGCCAATTCGTGGTGAATTGGGCATCGCAGGCATACTGTAATTATACGATATTCGTAGGCCTGATGCTCTTCATAGCATCGGCAGTACAGATCTATCGGATGTCACTACTCATGTACCGTAGTGAGGATAGCTCGTTTCTCTCCGCGTTTGTGGATGTCGTCACGTCCATCATCCTCACTACCATCACCCTGGTCGCGGCGATTACCGTTACTTTAGGCTTTATGACTTGGTGCCAATATATGACCAAGAGGTTCCCATCATGCGAGTTAGCCGCTGGAAATGATATTGATAAGGCTGACGGTATCGACACATCTGGTTTTCATATCGAACTCGGTGCTGCTCAGTTTGGTATTTGGAGTAGTCTATCGATTTGGGTCGGTTTGTCGGTTTTTGCTGTTTTAAAACTGTTACGATATCATCAATTGGAGAACATGAAAGTATCTATGTATAGAGAGAGGCAAAAATTAATAGAAGCGACTACAAGTGGTACTCAGCAGCAGGAACCGAGTTAAAATTCAGTCGGTTAAGTTTTTCTCAGGGGTGATATGTTTAAAAATATGTTTGTTGAATCACAAGGGCAAATAAGATTATATCTCTAAAAACATATATTTATGTAAACAGTTACAGTATATGAATTTCTTGTTAATTTTAAAATGCCCAGAATTAATGCAAGTGAAAATATATTAATATAACAAATATTATTCTGTTAACAAACTGATGTAGAGACGATTAGTTTCACAACAAGGACAACAGTTCAAATTTTTTTTATTGAAAGGTCAACATACATATAGATATATAACAAAATATTTTTAAAGCATCACAAACATTTAAAGATTATAATCTCGTTTACAATTGAGAAGAAAAACGGGCTAAATCAAGAATCAAATGTAAAAGATAATGCAAATAAATATCTTCATAAAAAAATCCTTTAATTAATCGTTTAGATTCGTTTTTGGATCATCTTTAATTATTGTTGATAAAATTATTTGTGTAATATATAGAAATGATATAAAAATTAATAGTAAATACATAATATAAAAAATGTGAGCTTATTATTTCTTTAACTTTACATACAATGATATTTTTGCATGTTTTACTATTGCATCTGTGAAGTTCCTTAATAGCTGGAATCATTTGAGAGACTTGCTTTGTCTATTTTCTGTTTTATTGTATTGCATGGATGTCGAAATGACATTTTTAGGATTCCATGTATTTATTTACTATTCATTTTTGTATCGTTTCTATGTGTGACATAAATAATTTTGTTAATAGCTTTGAAGATGATCCAAAAATAAATGAAACGTTTAATTAAAGAATTTTTAAAAAGATTTATTCGCGATTTATTCGAAGATTTATTTATTAATATATTTTATTTTCTACATTTCTTTCATTAGCTTTCATTAGCTTTCATTAGCTCGTTCATTTCCCCTCCGCCCTTGTGTTTTAAATTCTTTAATAGTGTTTCTTGCATCATATTGTTTAACTTTCGACTTTCTATAACTTTAGATATATAAAATTTGTATAAATATTTTTGTTAATAATGTATATATATATTACAGTATAAGTATTTCCATTTGTAATAAACAAATATAAATATAATTCTAGTATAATATAGTATGTAACAAAAGTAACAAAAGTTAATATATATAATTGTTTTGTATATTTCTCTATATTATTCTGATTCTATAATATATATATATAATGCATGAAGTTATTGGATTTTTCGAGTTTGAATATATTATTTGAGGGAGAGATACTTGTTGCTTGAGTAAGAACTTACATTTAAAAAATATTTGAATGTTTATATTATATACGGATAATAATTATATACATAAATTATAATGTAATATCAAAATTATATCCTGACCCAAACTCATATAAAACGTACTGTATCTAATCCTAGAAATTTCAATACATATAACATTGCAAATATATCTTGCATGTTATAAATCCTACACAAAATGATCAAATGTAAATAAATGATCAAAATAGCTTCGAGATTTAAAAAAATTGTGCTCGTACTTTTTTGCATACTCCGAGTGTGCTTCTACGACTACCTGGTGGACACGTTCTTCTGGGAACATCGATTATTGCAAAAGGAGCGACATTAGTTGGTACACATTCCAATTGGAAGGTAGTTTCGTTCACGCCTATTATTCCATCAGGCGCGCAAGGGCCACCTAACGTTTTGAGAGGATAACATGTGCCGTTGTATGGTACCACGCCGTCTTCCAAGCAAGGATTCTCCACACAATGTGGCACTGCCTCGTCCTCGGGAAGAACGACATAATTCTTGGCCGGACAAGGACCTTGTCTATAGGCTTCGTGACAAGAATCATTCAATGGGAAATATAAGAATCGTGGTCTACAATCGCACACCCAGGTGTTTCTTGCACTGTCACCCGGATAAAGAAGCATATTTTTCGGACAGCTGCCTGGTATCGACACGGGTATACGTTCCGTTATTACCTGGAGTATATAAAAAAAAGTATATAGCCCATTCTCTTCGCGAATTCTTATATTAATGTTTTTATTACCGTGGAATTTCCACCGCTGACGTGGGACGTTTCTTCATCAATCGGAAATGCAAGATCCTGGCCAGGTATCATCATATAATTATACGTAAGAAGCACAATACTGATATATAAGCACTTCATTGTTAATCGAAACTGTGCCACTGAGAAGATCGAAAATATAGATATTTGTAAAGTTGAAAAGTCTATTCGCGATATAAAACGATATAAGTGCAAAGGTCAATCAGAGTCAGCATATAAATGTTTGCGACTAATGGCTATTTAAAAAATGATCGCGCATAAAAATGTCAAATATTTCGATCCGTTTCAGGTCTTCAGTGAGAAACTAGAAAAAAATAAAGCGAGATACATATATATATATATATATGTACTCCAAGAAAACGCCCATTATAAAGTATCAGAAATTATCTAAACAGCTATTAATGAACATTTTAGCTCTAATTGATACTTTTTATATCGAGATTTAATGCAGACGAATATGAAAATATATGATAAAAATATAATAATTTCTTACAATATTGTTGGTAATAATATCCTATTTTTCGATAAAAAAAGAAAATATTTCGCGCATGATAAGCGAGATGTGAACTTGAGAGAGATTATGCTTTGAGATTCTCACAAATGTACAATTATACTGAGCCTAACGTGACTACGATGCTTCAAGGCTAACCACTGTCAAACAAAAGAAATGAAAAAATATACCGACTTGAACGATATCCTCTTCACTACTAATACCGGTACATCTTTATGTGTGCGTATATCCATGCAATTTACGAGAAAGCCGTTTAAAATATATATACAGAGGAGGAAGAGGAATTCTTCAGAAAAATATGCTTCTCGGAATCACGATTCAAAATGGTTAAATCGCTCGCACCAAGATATGACATAGACCAACACTGAAATTTAAATAGTTAAATAGTTTTTTTTTTTTAGATAGATCTGATATAAACGATGTAAAATATAAAATTTCTATAATTAAAATCCAAGCTTTTTATTAATCTTATTAAAAAATTGAGATCTAGTCGTATAAACGCATTATGTATAGTAATATTCGAGTATCGAAAAAAATAACTTTTATTGTAATCACATATTTACAAAAAGTGTTCGGATCTTTTGGAAGAATCACTCATCTATCTTCAAGTTATCTTCGAGTTCTGCAGCTATTATTTCATTATGTACAATGTTTAAATCATTCATAGAAGTTAAGAAATTGCTCTCATTATATTCAGGCCAAGATTTAAATTCCTTAAAAAGTTCCATTATTTGTACTGGAGTTAAGTCACCAAACTGTGTAAATATTGTGTAGTCTTTAGCTATTAATCTGATTCCACAACCTGGTACCCATTTTCTAAAAATAGAATATGCAATTGTAATATAAAAATAAGATTTTTTCCTATATATATATATATATATATATATATATATATATATATATATATATATATATATATATGACAGCAAAATATTTAATTAAAATCATTGTACTCACTCTAATTCAGATATCACTCGGTTACTACGTTTTTTCATGTGATGTTTTACAAAATATGAAAACGTTATCCAATCTTCTGGTGATAATTGTGAGTAAAGATCGATTTTTGGCTCAACTTTTATCACATTTATTTGCTCATAATTCTGTTTTGCCCACATACAGGTTAACTTATGCTTATTTTTGTTGTTTCGTCTTGGCCAAGGTAAAAAAGCTTTTCTATTTAATGTCCCCAGAAGTTTATAATTAAACATTGTTTGGAACATCACTTTTGTAAAAGTGTATATTTTGTGGTTACTGATATCACAAGTGTATGTCTATATAAAATGACAATCAAATTTTAATATAATTATCAATTATACTTTAAAGAAAGAAAAATGAAATACTAACATGCCACAAAAATGGAGATATTGCTAAATAGAAGACAGGTCTTCCATAAGACATGAAATAGTTGCGAAACAATAAACTTTGTATAAGATGAGGAAAAAATAATTTGCTAGATGTTGCACCAACTATCTGCATGGAAGTTTCATCTTCCCATTCTTTATTTTCCACTCCTTGAAAAATTTGCTGAATATTATTCTCGTCTTTAAGTTTATAAAATGAGTAGTACATTGAAAGGAGATTAAAAGTTCGCAGATCCAATCTTCCAGGATACGTGTTATGGATTGCATTCAGTATCGGATGTAATTCCTTCTTTGCTTCGTATAGATGAATCAATGGTATATCAAGTTTTAATAATTCTGTAGTCAACAGACCATAACCAGGATTCATCTCGGCAACAAAACATGTATTCTTTATAAGATCATTTTTAATCAAAGAGAGATATTCTGCAGCGGAATCTCTGTCAATAAAATATAACACATCAACATCTGCCTTATGTAATTTCAACTTTTCTGTACAAATATTAATTAAATCTGGATTAACACTGTGCACATAGTTCAAAATATGGAGTATCTCTTTATCGTCAAATATAAATTTTTTTTTCATCTTCTTCACTGTTACTTTTATTTCTTCGACCTCCTTCTTCATCTGTTCAGTGTTTTTATATTTGGCTTCATTCAAATATGAGCTATTGCTAGTCAATGTCGAGCAATATACCTTTAAAATATGCTCACTTCTTCCTGACAACCAGGAAGTTATTACTGGCAAGAAGTTTTTGCTTAACATTTTGCTTCCAATTTGTTATAAGACAAAAAAGGAAAATCTAGATGAAAGTCTTAAATACTAAAATAATCATGAGGAGAAAAAAAGTTTCTTATCGAAATATTCGATGTTTTAACAAATATAAAAATTAATAAAGAGGAACGCTTTTCCTTAAAGCTTTCCTAGTGAAAGAGATAGTTGCGTATTGATTAGTTTTATCGCCGTCATATAAAGCATATTAATTAATGAAGAATATTTCTTCTTGATCGTAAGAATCAATTGGCCGATAATAATTGGCTGATAATAATATTTATAAAATTATTTCGAATCACGTACAAAAATTGAACAAAATTCAAACAAACTCGTAAGAGATACACGAGTTATCTCTTAAAAATTAACCTAACCTTCACCTAGTATTGCCCAGCCAAGTCTAACCTTTTCCTGCTGTTTGTACTTGTCGATATTTGGGATATAATTAATTAAAAATTGTGTAATCGCATAATTTAAAATTTTAAGAAATTTACATATTTTTTGTTTGTTTTTCTTCTATATTTATTAAATCATACATTAATCTCGAAAATAATAAAACTTTATCAAATATATTATATTTTTTATATTATTTTTTTATACTATTATTTTCTATTTTAAAATTTATACGAAAAGTTTAGTTATTACGTCGATTTAGTTATATCGAGATATACAATATTTATACAAGTAAGATCTATTTTTTGTCTGATTATTATTACATTACTATTGTTGTTATATATTAAATATATACAAGATATACACTCTAGATATTATCTCTCTGTTGTTTGATTTCAGGAAAGAAAACTGCTTATCAGTAACATATTTGCATTATTGTCATCATCATTATAATCATCTATACCAAGATTTTGTAAAATGGCTCAAAGTGCTGCTTTGTTGACACGTATAATAGCATCTTCCGTGTCCGCTACTGTACAAGCCGGTAAAATAATTCGAGATGTTTTAAATACAGGCGGATTAAACATAGTAGAGAAGGGTAAGAATGATTTGCAAACGGAGGCAGATCGTTGCGCTCAACGATGCATCATAACATCACTGAGTTATCAGTTTCCAAATATAACAATTATCGGTGAGGAAGAGCCATCCAGTTGCGAGGTACCTTCTGAATGGATCATCACGGAAGCAGATCAAGAGGTATTGCAACTGAAGCTACCATCCCACCTAGAGGATGTTAATCCCAAGGATGTGTGCGTTTGGGTGGACCCTCTGGATGGTATTAATATTTTAATTTGAATCCTGAAAAAAAAAGTCCTATGAGCATATGATAAATAAAATGGATTTATATCTCTGCTTTGTTTTATGCATATTGTTGCATTGTAAAGCATAAAATAATTGAGAACATGAATTATTTATGATAGGATTTGTTTTGCAGGTACAGCGGAATATACACAAGGGCTAGTAGAACATGTCACAGTATTGGTTGGTGTGGCGATCGGTAAGACAGCGATTGGAGGTGTAATACATCAACCATATTATATGAATGATGAAAACAGCACATATGTTGAAAATGGTCGTACATTATGGGGTATTGATGGCGTGGGATTTGGAGGCTTCGCGCCGAAACCACCTCCGGAGGGAAGGAGAATAGTCACGACCACTCGGTAGGTCGATAGCGAACGGTTTTAATTTATTGTGTTATATACTGTAATAATTTTATCACATTGAATATATTTTATTTCGTCCTTGTTTACAGTTCGCATTCTGACAGCATTGTCCAGAGCGCCATAAAGTCCTTAAATCCCGACGAAGTAATGCGCGTAGGCGGTGCCGGGCACAAGGTAATTACATGAGCGAGTATTCATGATTTTCGCTGATGATGATAACAGCAATCTTATGCCGTGATGATAACGGCAATTATTCGAAATGTACAATACGAATGAATTGAAACATTCAAAGACGAAACATTATGTTTATTTACAGATAATTCTCCTGTTGGAGGGAAAAGCTCACGCATATGTATTTGCCAGTCGCGGATGCAAGAGGTGGGATACTTGCGCTCCCGAAGCCGTTCTTCATGCGATCGGTGGAGTATTAACTGATCTCCACGGTGAACGCTATTCGTATAATCGAGAAACAACATATGCAAACATGAGAGGCGTACTGGCCACTGCGCCTGGCCAATTGCATCAATGGTACTTGAGTCGTATACCTGATGAAGTAAAGCAAAAGTTACAATAGGTAATATCGTGGATCGATATGATTTTTATTTGTTTTTGCTCAATACTTTTTCGGGTATTTCTTATATTCAACGGTATTTGTATTTTTTTGCGCGTCGAAAGATTTAATAATTGTTTCGTGTGGACGCGAGACGTAAACATTCCGTAATAATTTTATATTTGTTGCTATTCTGATGTAAAAAAAAAAACAATCTTGAAACAATGTAATTACATAATAAAAGAAAAAAATTTAGTTAAAGGAGACTTGACTTTAATCATTTCGCTCATATTTTGATTATCATCGAAAGATGTGAAACTCTTTCTTACACTGTGATTGAAAATAAGTTTAATAAAACTGAAATCATTAAATTGATAAAGAGTAGCAATGCGCATAATTTTTTACATAATCAAGGGATGACAGATGTTTATTTAAAGGGGCGTAAGTAGTTTAGATAACGCTCGATAGTGTATATAAATGAAAGAATAAATGTTCTCTCATAGTCAGTAGCTGACGTAGCAATCATTCCGGTTTTTCATTAAGCCTAGTAGAAGGGAGAATAAAAGGCGCTCTAAAGAAGAAGCACCGGCGAGTCAGTGCGCGACTATCGCAATCACGAGACACCCAACTTCAAAACAAATCGGTATTGAATTTTTCCGCCTATTGAAAAGACTGGTCGTCCTTCGAGAATATCGCCTGTTAAGAGAGAGAGAAAGGAAAAGAGATACGAAAATTAAGGAACTGACAAAATATTCAGAGGAACTCAAGAGAAGATAAAGCAAAACTCGTTAAGAGATTAATTAAGGATCAAGGACGACGACTGAGACCAGAAATGATGGAACGTTTTTTATTCGCAAAATCATTTTTTCTCGCGATATTCCTTGTGAATATCCACGAGTATCATGCCGCTTATACTCCTCCAATGGTTACAGTGGAACCGCTCCATCCCGTAGGACTGCGCATGTCAATTCCTGGTAAAATCTAAATAATATATTGGTTTACAATTATAATTTAATTAGGAAGGGGGGAGAGAGAGAGAGGACACTCAATAAATAAATAATTAAATTAAAATATATTAGATATAGAGATAGTTTATTTTATGCGTTTATTTTAAATTAATTGAAAAGAGTATCGTGAAAATTACGACTATTCTGAGACATCGTATATTACCTGATAAACAATTTTGCAAGAGAGAAAAAAAAATTAAATGAATCGAAGATGGGCCGAAGATGGAACTTATAAATGAAACAATCATTATCTTGAGCGACTGATTATCTATGTCTTGTAAAATTCGAATTTATTAAGGACAAAATCGTAATAATATATAAAACTCGATAAACATAAATCTAAAAATATAAATTTTTTTAAACTTTTTCTCACGTTATAAAATATATAAAACTAAATACCTTTTGTTTTAAATTATATAAAGCTATTTATTATAAATAATTATTATTTATATCGCAATTTATTTATCTATATTTTATATTTGCTCTCAAATAATCCAAAAAATAATTTACTAAAAAAATAATTTTATTTAAAATTAAGTTATTTGTCATTTGTGATTTTTTTAATGGTTGATAAGACTGACATACTAATGTGTTGACTACAACGTATAAATTAAGATTAAGAGATTTATATAATCGCTATTTTAATTTTGTACTGACCTCTACTACTAAGTAAACAAAAGATAATGTTACACATTCTAATTTGAATTCTCTTTTTGTACAGATGAACATGGAATCACATTAGTGGCCTTCCATGTTAAATTTAACGAGGATTTCGATGGCTTAGAAGCGGGACAAATAGCGAAGGATATTCTCAAAGTTCGTAACGGACGTTGGACTTATCAGGATCGGCATACTGAATTAAAGAGAGATGACATTATTTATTATTGGATCCATGTAGTATATCAAGGCCTTGGTTACAATAAGATTGATCAATCGCATCGGGTTGTCGGTAAGCTTTGCCTGATTATTAAGTCAAAGTTCAATTAATCCTCTGTTTTTTTAAGCATTTTTTGAAGCAGAAATTCACTTAAACTAAAGTTGATGTTAACTAATATGAATAATTTTAAATTTTACTTGTGATTTATAACTATGCATTCATACATATTATAAAGAACTTTATTAAACAGATCATTATTTGTTATTTTTAATTATTATTAGTGTTATTAGAGCGTTTATCGTTTTATTTTCAGATTTTTACAATTACGATGGCACTAAATATATCAGTAACAAAGTTCAAGACGAGGAAAATTGTATGACGACATCAGACACATGGATTTTCGAGAACGGCGCACGACGGCAAGCCTGTTCTCGTCAACTGCTCTTTGAGGACAATTTCGATATTATCAATAGCACAAACTGGAATTCGATTCAACGGTTTGCTGGTGCGCCGGTACGCATCATACTAATTATAATCAATTATTTATAGAAGAATACGAAGAACCGGTTCTATAATACTATTTTGATTAAAACACTATACTATTTTTGTTGTCATCAGGATTATGAATTTGTTGTCTACATGACCAATGATGTAACAGACACAAACGATGGCCGGCTACGCATCAAGCCGATTCTTCTTGATACAAAATTCGGCAATAATTTCACATCACATGGAAGATTGATATTAGAAGGGTAAGGCCGATGTGTACTTTTAGAATTACAATTAAAATTAAAATTAGACAATCTAACTAAGCGTGAGAGGATTTAATTTATATTGTTCGTTTGCTTGAAAAATTTACATCTCCCGCATATTCGATATTGAATTCATTTTATGTTAAATTATGTTAAATCTTGGCAAATATTACAGATTTTAAGTTGACATTTTTATAAAATACGATTTATTTTTTAATTAAGAGAAAATTTATTAATTGCTTGTTAATATTATAAAAATATATAGATATAGATCTCTTTTTAATATGCAATTTTACATGCATAAGATTTTATATGTGTTATGTTCAATTGCAATAACTTTTATACCATAATGTCTTTAAGAGACTTCACACATTAAAATTAAATTTAATTATATTTTTCAGTTGCACAGGACAAGTTGGTACAAGTGAGTGTCAACGCCAAGGTGCCGGCTCGTATATCTTGCCACCGCTGATCTCAGGACGTCTTAATACAAAGGGAAAATTCGAGTTTCTCTTTGGACGCATCGAAATAAGAGCCAAGTTGCCGCGTGGTGATTGGGTATATCCTCGTAAGTTTCTTGTTGGATTTTCAACTATCTATTTCGTTTACGTTATCACACGAATTTCGTTTCGCAGTGTTAATCCTGGAGAGTACCGAGAATATGTGGGAGTTTGGACTTCATCGCGAGATTAGGATCGCGTCTTCGGTGGGCAATGAGATACTGAGAACATCTGAGGGCGAAAATATTAGTAATCATATATTGAGCGCAGGTGGATTGACGACTTCTTTAAACGAGAGTAACGCACAGAATATTAATCAATTGCCTAAGAGATCATCGAGCAAATCTTGGGCGGATGACTTCCACATCTTCGAAATCGAATGGAAGAGCGGTCTCATCGTAATAAAAGTCGACGGAGTACAGTATGGCGAACAGACCGTGGATGGTTCATTTGGCAAACCAGTAAGCCAAAATTAAAATTTTATATATTTTTATTGTTAGATTTATTTCATAATTTTATCGAATCTCGTAACAACATTGAAAGTTGTAATGGTATCGTTTTTCTTGCAGTCATATTTAACTTTGGGAATCGCTGTTGGAGGTATTCACGAATTTCCAGATCTTGTCACGAGTAATGGCTATGTTAAGCCATGGCGAAACGTCGAAGCAAAGGTGTGATATTTAATATATAATTACAAGTTTTTATATACAAAATTTAAAAACATTTGAGAAACAGGATAGCGTATTATTTAGTTTATCAGATATTTTAAATTTGACACAATCAACGTTAAATTATTATTATTATTATTATTATTTTAATAGGCGACGTACAACTTTTATCGCGCAAAAAACAACTGGTATTTCACATGGGACACACAAACAGCCCTTCAAGTGGATTATGTGAAAGTGTGGGCATTATAAATGCGTTTATCTCTGCAAAACGATTCATCATAACTAAATATATTTTTATTATCGGTAGACATATTTTATAACACATTCTTTTTTCATAAAATAACATTTATCAAAAAACAATCTCTTAACTCGTTTGTACGAAATAAATAATAACGAAATAATAGACGTGTCGCGCATTTAATTAATTCTATTTTTAAGAACTCAGCGAAGCTATCTCCTTGATTCAACATGATAGTTCCATCGATTACATATATTCGAATGCATTCGCGTTGCATTTGTGGATCAGAAAAAATTTCTACCAACCTTGAAGGAAAGGTATAGGTGGCGTCAGGAAGGTATTGGGCACAGGTTGCAACCTATCCAGCCGCACATTGGGACCAAGACCATTTCCTAACTGCTCGATGAGCCACTCTCCGCGATATCCGAAACGCCGTTGATACATTTCCGCTGCGCGCGGCCCGTCTTCAGGTCTGAACTCAATGCGCATTGAGCCCTGGCCGGTTCTCCCGAAGTGTACGAAACGCAGAAGATTCGCGACGCCGCTCCTAGTCCATTCTTGGAGCTGGAATTGTCTCGGCCAGAATTTTTTCATGAAAATTGATAATCGATTCCTGAACAACATTCGCGGCCATGTGAGAAACGACGATGACAAATCAATTGTTCTGGCGTTTCGCGTCGACGTTCGATCGTTGCACCATGCGCTCGTCTACCCATGATAAAAATCGTATTGAATTAATGGAAAAATGAATTAATTAAAATAATTTATATTCATTATTTTAATAAAAAGTTATAAAAAATTAACACTGACGTACACATACAACAAGGAGCGTCGTTTAATAAAAAAATATAATTGTAGAACAAAATGAAAATTTTCTTTGAGTGAATAAGAAAGTCTTTGAAGCGAATTAACTCGTATTAATTTCTAGATCACTTACCGCGCAAAAGGCGATCGTTAAGAGCACTTTATCAATATACATGCTTTATTCGACTTACACTTACTGCGAGAACACCGGAAAATAACGAACGACAATTCCATCCGGCTTTTATGTCCTCCTATCACATGCTTCGTGGAAAATTCGTGATTTGAATTGAGTATGATCGTAGAGTAATTGATTCATGAATAACTGATTGTCATTCATGAGACACTCGATTTTTCAAACTCTCGTACGTTGCGTTGGACGCGCGATCAAAGGTTTTTTACTTTCACTCCCATTCTTACAATAGACCTTGAAAGCATTTTCATATAAGCGGATTGGATTTCTGAAAAGGTATCACTTCGTATCGGGGTAGCAATATATCGTTTCTGGTGCGAACCATGGATCGAAGTAAAATATTGGTAAGTTTATCTAATGAAAAAAACGCAAAACAAACTGAACTAATTTTGATAATTTGAAAAAAAAAATGGTTTATCGTATTTAAAATTAATTCCGTTTTGGATTACATAATTATAAACTACATTTACATAAATCACATAGTAATAATAATATTAATTTGGAAGACTGTTTAAGTGCGATTAACTATTTTTTGTTTATGACTCTACAGTCTCTACAATCTCAATAATCATTAATTATTTGATTCTTCAGCAATCTTCATTTGAATTTTATTGTATTTTAGATTGTCACGCTGATAGCATTATTACTTCACAGTGAAACATTGATATCAATCGCAGACCCTTTAGCTTACCAGATTATACGTGATTTAATTCAATATAATGTCGCAGGTCCACCTGCTTTCCATGAGGCAAGTGCATAAAAAGATACTTGACATAGTTTTACTTTAGTGCTCTTTTCTTTTTATTGATTTCATTGCGTAGACAACACACTGGGATTTTGACCCAGAGGCTGGCAAACAAAGAAGAATCCAATACGAACGGGATAATGGACGTTTTGGAGAACATGCAATAGCTAAATTAGGAACTATGGATTCATGGAAGAATGATCGTGAGAAGCTGAAAGATGAAGCTGTAGCGAGTAAATGTCATATTTTTAGCAACATATATTTAACGTATATTCAACACATGATACTTTATTTTTATTAATATATATTATTTAATTTACTAAATATACTTAAAACTAAAGTCAATTTCGAGATTTGTTATTAATAATTAATATTTACGATGACATTTTAATTTTGTCATTAATAATAATAATTGTAAAATTGTATAAAATAACTTTCTCTTTTTCTATTTTTTATTAGAATTTTTTAATTTTAAGCAGATTAATTCTGCTGAATAAATTTTGATCACATTTTGCAATTAAATAGAATAACAATTTATATTTTAACATATTTTTTTAATTATGTCACTAATTATAACAACTTATGACTATAACAACTGTGCATAATTTAAAGTAATTAGAAATGTATGACTCTTATTAGTATTATTAGTTCTCTACTTTTTTTTAGTATTTTAACACATAGAAAATGTTTTGCCGTTAAAAGTATCACGTTTTACAAACACTTTCACACATGCGTATTTCAGGCAATCGACGATCCAGGTGAAGTAATCATTGCATGTAATACAAAGTTTCCAAGAACTTTCACCATATCGAGATGTCGGGGAAAGAATTAGCATGGTAGGGGAATGAAGAAATTCAGACAGAGTTTTGAGGAGAGACTAAAACGTTGGACGCAGCGACGTGATCGATATCATATCTTGTAGTATCAAACTAATCGTGTAAAAACTTAATAGTAACAAATTTAAATTGTGTTGTTCAATAAAAGAAAAACTTTTATTTTGTATCATTTACAAGATTATTTTTCTCCGATTAATCCAGAAACTTGCGATCATCTCTATCATGGCGAGTTTTCTTTCTATGAGTAATAGAAATAAAAGTTTTAAATTGCACAAGAATAAATTCACTTTTCCTCGCGAATGTCGAGTCACACTCGAGTGAACAGTTGATTAAAACTCATCGTCTCTGTTGCAATTCTTTAATTACTAATTTAATGTATATGTTTACACGAATATCGCATTATATTTTTATAAAACTCTTTCTCTTTCCTTCATGCATTGTATGAAAAATAGGATAAATTTCTTTTTTGCTTTATTCGAAATTTGATGCATTTATAGTGTTTGCTATCATTTTTTTCGTTCAAATCCATGGGAGAATCGCGGAATCTAAAGCGCCTAATTTCCAGTACTTCGAACGATAAGTGAAATAGCAACAATCTCTCAAGATATTTCATATAGAATATGTTAAAATTAATATGTTCTCTAATATTAAACTAGAGAATATATTTTTTATGAATTAAACAGAGAATATATATTTTTCTATGCATTATAATGTAACAATTTTCAAGAAACAAAAATTTGCTTAAAACTACATCGAATAATACTGTAATAATTATATTTTTTTAAACCAAGGCATCGTTATCTTTATTACGTTAAAAATGACAAGGGAAAGTTGTCATATGCGGCTACAGTGGACCTCACAGCTGTATTAGAATGTAAAACATATATAGTGTTCTTGAAGGAATTCATTGATATAATTTCTCTTTATTGAAAAAAGTGATTAGTAAAATTCTCTCTCTCTCTCTCTCTCTTATAAAAATTCATTTTTTTATTAAATTAAAAAATTAGAATTTAAAATAAAATATACTTGTATATATGTAAAATGTATTAAACATTTAAAAAATAATTGTTATTGATATGCCTCTCCTATTATTTTTGTTTAAAAGGATGTAAAGTAAAAATGAAAACATTTCTCGGTTTCATTAAAACAAATTTAAGCTATCAATTAAATCTATTAAAAACTTGTTCGCGGTTCAGCTATTATTGAGACATAATACTTTAAAATACCTTCAATTAAACAACTTATATAACTAATATGGTCTTGTTGCGACTTGTATAAATAATGTGTCTTGATTTTTTGACAACACGTTTCGCAGTTTGTAGAATTAATAAGGAATATAGAGCATTTATTTTTGCTGATTAGAATTGTTTTCTTAAAAATGCAATCGATTTATATGACTGCGATTTTAATTACAATAAGTTTGATTTTTTTCGATATAAAATGCTGCATGATTCGCTTCCTTTCTAACGTGAATTGACCGACAATGAATGAATAAATGGCGGAATCAACGTTTCTTCCCACAAAAGGATCTTAAAAATTATGCACATTATTTAGAAAAGTGTGTAAGACAGAGATGCAATGATTAGATATAAACATTGCGTCGGACTGTAATCTACGATTATATCATACATATAATACTGTTAAAAGTCATTTTGATCTATCAAACGTGCATGGAATGTGCAGTAGCTTCGCTATCATCTATTATAAAGTAATTCCATTCAGTCTCACTTGACGAGACAATAATGAAATATAATCTAAATAGCTACAGTCTACGTACTACATCGTTATCGAAATGTTTTATCTTTCTATATGTGTGATATACTGAAAAAAATAGAGTCAAATAATTCGTAAATGGTGAAAAAAGTCCGCAGTTACTGCGCAATCAATACATAGAATCTTTGTCAAAAGAATATTAATTCTTCTTTATACGTATTATTTTACGTAACCGTAACATAATTAAAAAAGTGTATTTGCTGTGACTAAAAATAAATTTAATTGACACTATTAAAGTCATTAAATTAATGAACAGTAGCAGTGCGCACAACTTTTTATATAATCAAAAGATGTCTGGCAGATACGCTTCAAGGAGACGTCAGTAGTTTAGATAAGGCTCGATAAAATATATAAATAAACAAAGGAATAAATGTTTTCACGGTCAGTATCTGACGCAGCAATTATTCTTGGTATTTCTTTTTCATTAAGCGTAGGGAGAATAAAAGGCGCTCTGAAAACAAGAAGCACCGACGAGTTAGTAGGCAACTGCCGCAATCGCGAGACATTCAATTTTAAAATAAATCAGTATTAATTTTCCGCTTATTATCGAAAAGACTGATCATCCTTGAAGAATATCACCTATTAAGTGAGAAAGAGAGAGAAAAGAAGAAAGAAAAAGAGATCCGAAAATTAAAAAATTGACGAAATATTTTCGGAGGAACTTGAGAAAAAGTTAAGACAAAACTTAAAAGACTAATTAAGGATCAAGAACGACGATTTAGACCAGAAATGATGAAACGTTCTTTATTCGCAAAATTGTTCCTTTTCTCAATATTTCTTGTGAATATTCACAAGTATCGCGCTGCTTTTATTTTTCCAATGTTTACAATGAAACCGTACGATTCCGGACTGCGCATGGCAATTCCTGGTAAAGTCTAAGCAATATATATATTGAATTACAATTATATTTAATTAGAGAGAGAGAGAGAGAGAGGGGAAAGAGAGAGAGGACACTCGATAAATATATAAAATAATTGAATTAAAATATTAGCTATAATAGAGAAAGTTTATTTTGTGTATTTATTTTAAATTAATTGAATGGAATATTGTTAAAATTATGACTGTTCTGGGACATTATGTGCATTATCCGCTCAGTAAACAACTTTGCAATGAGTGAAAAAAAAATTAATTAAATGAATCGAGAATAGGACATATTTAATGGCTGATAAAATTTTGACATACCAAAATATGTTATCGATAATATATAACGTAAGATTAAAGAGATTTATATCAACCGTTATTTTGATCTTCTTACAGTAACTTCTTGACTTCTACTATAAGCAAACAAAAGATAATGTTACACATTTTTATCCAAATTCTTTCCTTATTGTACAGATGAAGACGAAATTACAATGGTGGACATTCATTATAAATTCAACGAGGATTTCAAGTATAAAAGCGAAACAAGCGGAAAACGTTCTCAAAGTTCGTAACGGACTTATGAAGACCAGGATATTGAATTAAAAAAAAAAGACGACATTATTATTGGATCAATGTGGTACATCAGGGTGATGGTTACAATCTGATTGACCAATTGCATCCAGTTGGTTAGGTAAGCTTTGCCTGATTATTAAATTAAAATTAAATTAATTTTCTGTCTTTTTTAAGTTCCATTTGTTGAAGCAGAAATTCACTTAAACTATGGTTGATATTAAATAAATATACAATATTTATACGAACAATTTAAAATTTTTTTTATGATTTATAACTATAACTATATATATTCATATATCCAAGCAGCACAAGACATCCTCAAAATGATCCTGAATAATATGTTCAGGACGATTAGGACATTTGTAAGATGTTTTAAGATATTATAAATATATTTTATGAAAATTTAATATGCATAATAAATATGATTGCTTCCAGTTATGTAGACTATATTTAATATATAATTTAGAAATTTTAAGTATTATAATAAAAATTGATGTCCTATAAAAGACTAAACTTAGATAACCACTAGATGTCCGTAAATAAATCTGTCCTGTTTATTATATTGGATTTCCTCTGAATTTTCAGAAAACATATCTATATATATATATTATTTGATTATGCGACGCGCGATGGGTCCATCTCGTATTTGAGCTTTAGGCTGTATTTCAAAATTCACTGCCAGTACTAAGAATTTATAATATATGTTACATAAACTACAGATTTTCAATACTGCCAAAAGTTTTAAATAGCAAGAATAAATTTCACCTATTTTCGCAAATGTCAAATCACACTGGAGTGAACAAATAAAAGTCACCGTCTCTGTTCTTTAATTGCTATCTTAATGTATATATGTTTATACATGAATATCGCGCATTGTATTTTTATAAAAACTCTTCCTCTTTCCTTCATGTATTATATAAAAAATAGGATAAATTTTTTTTTGCTTTATTCGAAATTTTGATGCATTTATAATCGTTGATAATTTTGATAAAGATCATTTAAGTACGATTAGCTTTTTGCGTTTATGACTATCTACAATAATCTCAATAATCATTAATTATTTCATTCTTCAATAATGTTCATATTTGAATTTTATTGTATTTTAGATTGTCTCGCTAATAGCATTCTTACTGCACAGTGAAACGTTATCAACCGCAGACCCTGTCGCATACCAGATTATACGTGATTTAATTCAATATAATCTCGCAGGTTCATCTGTTTTCCACAAAGCAAGTGCATAAAAAGATACTTGACATAGTTTTACTTTAGTGTAGTGGTTTCTTTATTGGTGTCATTGCGTAGACAACACACTGGGACTTTTGACCCAGAGGCCGGCAAGCGCAAAGAAGAATCTAATATGAACGGGATAATGGACGTTTCGGAGAATATGCAATATCTAAATTAGGAACTATGAATTCATGAAAAGTTGAAAGATAAAGTAGCAAGTAAATGTGATATTTTTAACAGTATAATTTTTTCAACATATATTATTCTATAAATTTAATATATATTAATATTATTTAATTTACTAAATAATTTACTAATTCTAATTTACTAAATATAGGTAGAATTCTAAAGTCAATTTCAAAATTTATTATTAATATTTACGATGATATTTTAATTTTGTCATTAATAATAATAATTGTAAAATTGCATAAAATAATTTTCTCTTTTTCTCTTTTTTATTAGAAATTTTGAATTTCGAGCAAATTAATTCTGCCTAATAAATTTTGATCACATGTTTGCAATTAAATAGAATAACAATTTATATTTTAACATGTTCTTTTAATTATGTTACTAATTATAATAACTTATGACTATAACAACTGTGAACAATTTAAAGTAATTAGAAATATATGACTTAGTATTAGTTTTTAATTTTTTTTTAGTATTTTAGCATATAGAAATTGTTTTGTCGCGAAAAGTGTCACGGTTTACAAATACTTTCACACATGTGTATTCAGGCAATCGATGTCCAGGTGAAGTAATCATTGCATGTAGTACAAAGTTTCCAAGAACTTTCACCATGGAGATGTCGGGGAAAGAATTAGGATGGTAGGGGAATGAAGAAATTCAGACTGAGTTTTGAGGAAAGACTAAAACGTTGGACGCAGTGACGTGATCGCTATCACATCTTAGTAGTATCAAGATTGTGTTGTTTCAATAAAAAAAAAAAAAAAAACTTTTACTCTGTCATCATTTATAAGATTATTTTCCTACAACTAATCGAGAAATTTGTGATCATCTCTATTATGGCGGGTTTTATTTCTGTAAGTAATAGAAATAAATGTTTTAAATTGCACAAAAATAATTCATTTATTTTCGCGAATGTCAAGTCATGTCACGCTCGAATGAACAGTTGATTAAAACTCACCATTTATTCTTTAATTACTATTTTAACGTGTACATTTACACGAATATCGCGCATTGTATTTTTATAAAACTCTTCCTCTTTCCTTCATGCATTATATAAAATATAGGATAATTTTTTTTTACTTTATTCGAAATTTTGATGCATTTATAGTGGCTGATTATAACTGTGTTCGCTACCATTTTTTTCGTTCAAATTCATGGGAGTACAGCTACGATCGCGGAACCTAAAGCACCTAATTTCCAGTATTTCGAACGGTAAGTGAAGCAACAATCTGTCGAGATATTTCATGTAGAACATGTTAATAAAATTGATCAATATTTCCTCTTACTAAGCAGAAAAAAAATATTTTAATTGTGCATTATAACTTAATACTTTCCTAGAAAAAAAATTTGCGGCTAAAACTGTATCGAATAATACCGTTATAATAATCTTTTTTAGGCCAAGATATCGCTATCCTTATTACGACGAAAATGGCAAGGGAAAGTTGTTATACGGCTATGGTGGACCAGAGCTGTATCAATATAAAACTTATAGTCCTCTTGAAGGAATTCATTAATATTTCTCTTTTTTTGAAAAAAATGATTGGTATAATTCCTCTCTTTTGTAGAAATTTATTTTTTTATTAAAAGATTAGAAATTGAAATAAAATATGCTTGTATATATGTAAAATATATTAAACATAAAATAGTTATTGTTATTAATATGCCTCTAATATGCCTCTTCTCACAAAAAAATCGATTCAAATCTACATAATACAATATGCGAGTATTCTTCAGAAATTCAAACTACTTAATCTACATGATATCTTGAAAATTAAGCGTTATAAAAATGTTTTAGAAAAATTAATAGATTTCAAAGACCTTATATATTGACTTTAAGTGTACAGATAAATGGGTCAAAATTATTTTATTACATCAAGATTATTTTAAAATTTTGAGAAATAGTGATCCCCATTTTTTATTATAAATTATTGTATCTTATGTCAAATCGTTTTCAAAATGTATGATTATATTTTTTTCATCAAGAATTTTCCAAATGGAGCTTTCCATTTACTGAAATGTCTCCAAATTTTTTTATTACTAACTCCATGTGTAGATAGAGATAATAATAACATTTTTGCATTCACAATTGTCAATCCCAAAATCTATTAAACGATAATTCTGATAGTAATCTAGAATTGTAATTTATCGATGTACTTATTGCAAGTTGGAATTGAAAAATTATGGTCCAAATATATCAATTACTAACGCAATATTGTATTGCAACTTGTAATAATATCTTCAAAAGAGCCGATGCGACGTTCCGTACAAATTTTTATATTAGAATTTTGGATCATATTTTTGTTTAAGAATATGTAAAGTAAAAATAAAAACATTTCTCGCTTTCATTAAAACAAATTCAAGCTATCAATTAAGTCTATTAGGAACTTGATCGGTTCAGCTATTATTGAGACATAATACTTTAAAGTACTCTCAATTAAATGATTCGTATAAATACGATCTTGTTGCGCATGATATTATCGTACTTCTTGATACATCAAGTTTGTGGAATTGATAAGGAATATTATAGAGCGTTTATTTTCGCTGATTAAAACTGTATTCTTAAATGCAATCGATTTGTATGACTGTGATTTTAATTACAATACGTTTTTTTTTACTTACTCGGTAAAATGCTGCATGATTCGCTTCTCCTCTAACGTGAAATGATCGATAATGAATGAACAAATGGAATCGACGTTTCTTCCCACAAATGGATCTTAAAAATTATGCACATTATTTAGAAAAATGTGTAAGACAGAAATACAATGATTCGGTGCAAACATTGTTTTGGACTGCAGTCTACAACTATATTATAGATATAATATTGTTAAAAGTCACTTTGATCTATCAAACGTGCATGGAATGTGCAATAGTTTCGCTATCATCTATTATAAAGTAATTCCATTCAGTCTCACTTGACGAGACAATAATGAAATATAATCTAATAACTACCATTTACGTAATCTACTACATCGTCGAAATGTTTTTATGTGTGTGATATACTGAAAAAAATAGAGTCGAATAATTCGTAAATGGTGAAAAAAGCCCGCAGTCACTGCGCAATCAATACATAGAATCTTTGTCAAAAGAATATTGTACTTTTTTGCGCGAATTAACTGCATATGTGATGAGATTACGAATGTGCAAGCATAGTCGAGTAGATGCGAATTAGTGAAAAGTAAAATGTGTCGATTATAAACGCGAATGCGATTGCATATGTATTGAGATATAATTATCGCCGAACGATAATTGATGCTTATTCATTATGATGTTTGTCCGCCTTGCTCTCGCCGGCAGACTGTAACTGTCATACAAAGTCCATTTCAAACTTATTGTAATACTGGCCATTGCTGCGACGTCCCTGCAACTGTCTCTCGATGAATTTCTTTATTTCGCTGATCACAAAGACACTCGATGTCAATGCTGCCAGGAATAAAAGATCTGTAAAATGAAAAATAAAAACGTTGTATAGAGACTATATGTATCGATTATCCTTTATTATTGGAATGCGTGAAATACCTTTGGCCGTGAGAGCCTCGGTCTGAAATATTCTTTGCAATGGAGGAAAGTAGATCACGAACATTTGTCCAATGACAGACAACGTTACCGCTACTAAGAACATTTTATTACTCCATAATCCGATCGTGAATATAGATTTTGTCTGAAATAAAACAGGAAGAAGTCGAGGGATTAATCTGATCCTTCATCTTACTGTTAGTATTAAAATTGAAAACGCGGAAAAAATCTCACCTGTGACCTACAGCTAAGAGCATTAAACATGTCAAAAAATACAAAGCAAGTGAATGTCATGGTAGTGTCTCTCGCAGTATTTCCATTAACCATCTGAAAATAAAATATATACATATATATGAGAGAAAATTGTAGATTTATTTTTTGCAAGTATAATCTCTATTTCTTGAAAGTACCTCTCTGTTGTATACCCATAAAGTGCCAAGAATGATAATACTAGCCGACAATAAAACATTGATTATGAGGTGACGTGTGATCATTGGCTCCTTTGTGTTACGTGGTTTTTGCTTTAAAACATCCTTATCTACTGGTTCTACTCCAAGGCTACATGCACACATACAAAAAAAAAATTAATGCACATACATACAGAAAAAGAAATATTTGATGAAACGAAAAGATATTTAGCAATATCTGACCTTTGAGCAGGTGGACCATCCATAATGATATTGATCCATAGTATTTGCATAGCATTCAAGGGGTTTGGTATACTCATCAATGTTGCGAGAGCAATTAGAGAGAGTGCGGCTATGCTAGTACTCAACTGAAATCTTACGAAATTACGAATATTGTGAAAAATCCCCTTTCCTTCTTCAATTGCCGCGCTAGAACCAAGAAAGATGAAAATCATATATAAATATATCGTCTTATTAATTCATATGTGCTAAAATGTTAGACAAAAAATATTTAATATAAAATATTTACATAATGGTTCCGAAATCATCGTCGACCAAAATCATATCGGCTGCTTCCTTGCACACGTCAGTGCCATTTTTGCCCATGGCAATGCCTATATCTGCCTTCTTCAATGCTACTCCGTCATTTACACCGTCACCAGTCATACCTACTATATTGCCATTCCTTTGTAAGGCTTTTACAATACAAAGTTTATGTTTGGGTGTCACGCGATAAAATACGCTAACGTTGTTGATGCACTGTTCCAGTTGATGTTCTGACATCATGTCGATTTCATCTCCCGACAGTAGCCGACTGTGCAGCGTGTCCAATCCAATAATGCTAGCTGTAAAATAATTGAATCTTTTACAATAAAATTCTGTAATAATTTGTCCACTGTATAAGAAATCTCTCTTTATATGATTATATTACATTATTTATTTATGTACCTATTGCAGCTGCAGTTTCTTTGGCATCACCAGTCACCATTATCACTTTAACGCCGCTGTTTATCAAGATGCTGATAGACTCGCGCACGTTCGGTCTCGGTGGGTCGCAAATACCAACCATACCGACGTAAACCAGGTCTTGCAATGAGGAACCACGCGCCAAACCAATCACTACAAGCGCACAAAATTGCATGTGTATATAAATTACGAAAAAATGTAAATCTATAAAAATTCCCGATTATATTCATTGTTTTAGAAAAGATAATATTACCTCTCAATCCTTGTTGACCGATATCATATGCTTCTGTCAGGAATTCCTGATCCTTCTTCTGGCTAAGGGGATATACTTGACCATTCTCGTAATACTTTGTACATTGTGGCAAGATCTTCTCTAAAGCACCTTTCACAAAGTATATTTCTTGTCTATTCTGAAATTGTATAAAATTAAGCTTGTACTTAATATTTTTTAAGGATAGAAGCAGAGTTATTTTGGTTATGATATAACCAGAAAGATTATAGTCTTTCTGTTTAAATTTATTTACCTCGCCAAATCTCGGCGTGCATTTCACAGCCATCATCTTTTGCTCAGAAGAAAACGGATACTCCTGCAGCCGTAAATACCTATCGGCGACGCCGTACATTCCAAATTTCATTGCCACGGCTATAAGCGCGCCTTCCGTTGGTTGACCGAGTAGGGTATCGTTTTGTATGATTGCATTATTGCACACGCAACCCACTTCCAGCATGTTACTGATAGCGGTACGAGCGAGATCGGTATTATCGCATTTCCGTATGCGTACCTCACCCACGTCGTTGTATCCCGCTCCGGTAACATCCGCGATATAACCTTCCGATGTCACGAGAATCGTAGCGGTCATCTCGTTTTTCGTAATTGTTCCGGTTTTATCAGAACATATCACGTTTACGCAACCTAAAAATAAAATATATCTCTATACATTTGTAATTTTATACAAGTCGTAGAAACATAATTTAAACACTTTGTTGATGCATAGTAAAATATTAAAATTGTGTATGTTTAAAACATGTACAATATAAATAAAACATTTTGGATAAATTTTATAGATTGTTCATTGTTGACATAGATGTCCTGTTGAATATAGTTTACATTGTTACATAAAGAATACATAAGAATACATAAAGAACTATTATATTTTACGCATAAATGGCAACCCTTATTAACAATAAGACTAGAATAAAATAATTTTTCAAGTTTTTTTATAATTATCCAACTTACCAAGAGTTTCAACAGTTGGTAATTTCTTCACAATAGCTTTTCTTTTGACCATTCTCATCACTCCCAGTGCCAGTGTCACAGTCACGACGATGGGCAAACCTTCCGGTATGGCTGCCACTGCCAAGCTTACACCAATGGTAAACATCTCAAGGATAGCCTTACCTTGGATCCAGCCCAGCAGCATGATGATACCAATAATGCAGAACGAATAGAAGGACAGCTGTGTACCTAAAATGTCCATGCTTCGCTGTAGTGGAGTTTTTGGCGCCTCCTCGGCCTGCATCATCGAGAAAACCTCCCCAAATTCACTCTTTTCTCCCGTATTCACTACAATTCCCTGTATCGCGCGATATCGTAACATAAGTTGATGGTAGAGCGCAGTCATACCGCCGTAAAGACTTTAGATTTAATTTACACTTACCTTGCCATTCCCGCAGCGTACTAAAGTGCCCATGAAGGCAATATTTCTCTTCGATGTCAACCCATTGGTCTTAAGTAAAGGAGCCGTCGATTTTTGCGCCGGCTCGGTTTCCCCGGTAAAACTACTTTCGTCAATCGCCAAATCTGTAGCTTCAAATATTCTGATATCGGCAGGTACTCTGTCGCCGATATTTAAATACACAATATCGCCAGGAACTAAATGACGTGCGAGAAATGTCTCTACGCGTTCCTCTCTTAAACTGCAAGCAAAAATCGCGTCGTAATGAAATGATAATATAAAAATAAAAATATATATTAATGTAATTAAGTAAAATGTTGAGAAAATCATTTTAAAAAAAGTTAAAATTTTCTAGCAAATATCTTTCTTATTTGAGATTTCTTTTATTTAAAATATAGAACTTTATACAACATATTTCATAAAAGTAAATTATATCTTTTGTATATAATTTGCAATGACACATTGTATTTTCTTTATTTTAACAGAAAAAGAGAAATGTTTCAAATATATAAAGCATTAGTATATTCTATATTCTATAGTCAAAGACTATATTTTTAAAGAATATCATGAATTTAAATACATGCTGTCTTTCAAGTTAAACTATATATTTATTACTATTGTACTGTATTGAATCATGAGTGGTTAATAAAGCATTTAATATGAAGCATGATTCTATTTACCAGTGGCATATTGGTGGTACCAATTTATTCAATTCTTCTAAAGATTTCTCCGATCGATATTCTTGTACAAATGCAACTGTCACCACTATTATGATAGCCTACAAAGGAATGTAATAACACAAACATAAGCAATGGTTAGATAATACCTGCCAAAGTTCTTGGAAGGGACAGAGATCAATGAAATATTTAAATGTACTTACCACAGTAATACTGACAGCGTCATCGAATTGCTTCATACATACACTGACAAATGCTGAGCCGAGTAAGAGTAAAATCAATGGATTCTTGAACTAAAGAAAGTATATACGTATAAGAAATGCAATCAAAAAAACTTACTTAATATATTCTTCTTAAATTACAATCATCTTTATATTTAATAAACAAGTGAATAAAAAGTAAATTCAACTATACCTGTTCAATATATTTCTTCCATGGTGGATCTTCTTCCTTTACGGTAAACTCATTGAAACCTATCAATTGTCTTCTATGATCGGCCTCTTGCCATGTGAGTCCTGTTCGCACATCAACGTGCAATCTAGCTGCCACTTCCTCTGCCCCGA
This sequence comes from Cataglyphis hispanica, assembly GCF_021464435.1. Classification (NCBI taxonomy): domain Eukaryota; kingdom Metazoa; phylum Arthropoda; class Insecta; order Hymenoptera; family Formicidae; genus Cataglyphis; species Cataglyphis hispanica. The sequence goes on along the minus strand of NC_065965.1, from coordinate 6,400,144 downwards.
GACTAGCTGATTCGGAGGTTGTCAACCACATCTCGGGGTCTTTACCCTTGATGTAAAACATATTAAAATATATATTAAACATATGTCAAAACAAAGTTAAATAAGGTTGAAATTAATGCAGGATAGAGATGTTAAGTGTGGAAATCACTTCTCAAATAATACAGGACAAGTGGAAGAAAATGTGAGATTCACTTGTTCAAATTATAATATATTATTATATACTCATATGTCGTGATGCGCTCGTGTTATTTTTATTTTTTCGATAAGTTTAAATTTACGTGTTATTTAATTGTTACAATTGCAGGAAAAATGTCACATGTGCACACGTCACACACTGTCAAAATCGCGAAGAGAAAAGAGAAAGAGAAAACCAATGACACAGCAATAAAAACAGGAAAGTTAGGACACAATCAGCCTAAAATATTCTTTTCGACCGAATATATCGAGTAACGAGTATGTACGACGAAATAAAATAACGAAAACGCTTAAGCACTAACCTCACAGCGACAGTTCAATGTTAGTCTTTTGATACATCTTTTTGAATAAATCAGTATTATTATGATAACATAGTTCATGCATCAATTACAGAACAGATTGGCAAAAAAGCGGCATATCAGATAAGAGAAGAAATGAAATAACAGAGTAAAATTGCGATCACCGCGTAAACGGGAATTACACTTGCGCGACTCGTGACATTCTCACACTCCATATACATAACATGTGCATGTATGTCATGTGTGTGTATGGCGACGCCGCACAATGTGATAAGTGACAAGTGAGCGATTCGTAAATTAATTTCTTTAGCTTGATTACTAACAATATATTCTATTGTACACATAATTAACACATATATATTTTTATTATATTATTAGTAACACCGTAGAAGCGCTGAAGTGCTGTTTGACAGTTTAATGCAATTATTGCAAATAATCCTTTGATTCATGACATATTAATTTCATTTTTACATATCATAATTATATATAAATATATATTGAATCTAAAATGGAAAAACCATTTGAAAATACACGTTATAGGCTTTTAAAATAATAGATAGTAAAAGACTATTTATTAATTATTAATTATATATTCTAATTAATTAATTAATTAATTTTTTAAATTTATTTATTAATGCCAACTAATTATTTATTGTAATGTAGGAACTAATTTAAATAATTATTTAATCAGAATAATTAGTCGTGCAATTATTACATAAAAACTAAAAATTTATCTATGAAAATAATAATTATTTCTTTTTGAATCGTTCACTTATCACACTGTATATTGTATCGATAAACTGTCGATCGTAATCTTATATTGGCACAAGCGCTATTTTATAAATAATCGGTCGGCCTTTTCTATCGGTTTTTTTCTTTTTATTCGCTGTACTTTAATCCCATTTCAATTTCCTGCAAAATCAATCAAACACATGCTTGTACATATGCGTTTGTGTACCAGTGGTTCTCAAACCTGGATACAGGAAATTCTATAAAAAATAATAAAATATAATATCACAAAAAATGTAGCAAAGACGAATGGACTTGAAGAGTTCACGGGTAAAATGACTGATAAAACGAATGCAATGCTATTCATATTTCACTCTTTGATTTATCGCGATTAGTTTATATTCGTGTGACTTTATTACTGTTTTACAGGTGTATATTAGTATTTAAGATAATACGAATTCGGTCGGACTTTGAAGCGGCGACAAAGAGAAAAGAAGTGCTAATTAAGGCGAACAGACTTATTAATAATGTTGTTTTAGCAGATTTTCAAAGTTTCGACTAATAAAAACGTCTTTTATTTGCTGACATAAATGACATGATTGTCACCTTTTGCGTTATCATGCGGATACTATTAAAGCTGATCTGTTGTATTGCAACTATAATATTAATAATGCTCTCATTTGCACGTCCTTGCGAGAGTACGAGTTTCACTTATATATGCAATGTATGTCATAAAATATATGAGATTGCCTCGATTAGAAGAAATATATTGATCGCTTCGAAAGACTAATCGTATTCTACCTTCTTTTTATGAATTCATTCACATTTTATTCGCAAAATCAAAATAAAATTAGTGAAATTTTCTTACAATTCGAATATGAGCTGACGTGTGTTAAATCGATCGATTAATCGATAATAAAACATTTCAACACACGTGCTACTTCAGCAACTTTGGCCCCTCTTCCCCAACTATATCTGTTGCATTACTTATTCAATATTCGTATTATAGATATAAATAATTATATATCAATTATGTAAATTTAATATAATTATTTATTTAATTGAGCCGCGACAAGTTCGTTTAATTTGTTTTTATCGAATCAATTCATTTATATAGTGATGAAATAAAATATATTAGAATAGCGAGCAAAACCAAGTCTCTCTTGTATTTTGTATAATTTTTTTTTAAGAAGACATTCGTTTAAACCTTTGAAAAGTGAGTATATTTTCTAGATTTTTTGCAATTCAACAATTTGATAAAAACTTTTTTACAATATTAATGCAATATTATTAAGTATTTAAATAAAAATTTTTAGTTTAACAAATTTTTTTTTTAAGTTATGCCAATATTTGCAGATTTATATTTTCATGCACGATGTGTATAAAAACATTCACATCCAAAATCAAAAATACAAGTTTTTTTATTAAACATATTAATAACTATCTGCTATTCAACCGTTTTCTCAATTCAAATTTTTGAGTTTTTAAATTTTTGCATTTTATCGATATATTGATATACTGAATTTTAAAAAATTTGAATTTTTGAAATTTGAATTTTATCGATATATTGATATATTGAATTTTAAAAAATTCAAATTTTTGAAATTTGAATTTTCGATATATCGAAAATTCAAATTTCGATATATCAATCAATATATCGATATATCAAAATTCAAATTTGAATTTTCAAAAATTTGAATTTTTTAAAATTCAAATTTAATTTAAACTTACGATATATCGATATATCGGTATATCGATAAATCTATAAATCGATAGATGGATAGATATAATAATTAAATATGTAATTATAGTTTACTTTAGTCAATTCATAAATTAATATTGATTTGTGAATTAGACAGATTTTAAATGATAAATTTAAATTGATTTGTGAATTAGACAGATTTTAAATCACGCATAAAATTTTAATTATGAATGAAAGCTTATGTGATTCACAAATCGAATTTGAATTATGAATTAAAGCCGGGGTAATTCACGATTCAAAATCATTTGTGAATTAAAGCTTGTGTAATTCGCGAATCAAATTTGAATTATGAATGAAAGTTTATGTAATTAATAATTAAAAATTGATTTATCATTTATTAATTTTTTAATTATCAGTTTCGCAACTCTGCATACATGATACATGTATATATAAATATATATATTCTACATATATATTGTATAAGATCGCAAAATTGCGTTTCACGTGATCCGCGAGTGGACTCACCTCGTTCAGTGTCGCATTCTCGTCGTTTCGCTCTTTCTCGTCGTTGCGGATCTCGAGACCGGCGTCGTCCAAGAGCTGCTCGTACTTGGCCTGGTTACCGGTGTCTCTCATCGCGAAAATGGGTGGCTTTCTTCAGCAGCGCACCGCACCGCACCGCACCGCCTGTCGTGTGTAGTTCGCGATTTTTCCAGGAAAGAAGCAGGAAAGGAAAATGCACAAGTCGTCAAGATCGGGGGTGGAAAACACCAGAGCAGCTGACCCAACACCGCCGAAATTGTGCGCTATCGATTCGCGCACTCTCTCTCTCTCTCTCTCTCTCTCTCTCTCTCTCTCTCTCGCTTCTAGTCCGGTTCGCCGGGGAAAACGGTGCGGCGCATCGTCTTTTTCTCCTATGCCACTGTATGAAACCAAACACAACAAAATGATTTCTAGATACACGTGATCATCATATTTCCGCCACCACCCGATTTTGTCAAAGCGATTTCTAATCACGCGAAGGCTAGAGAAAACGAACTCACGAGTTGTGAATTTTCAGCGGACTTAATTTAAATGTATCGATCAACAATGTGATAGTATTTTATTTCTACAGCAAAAATTTATATTTTACCTGTCATGATAAATGTGTGTTTTCCCAGATCTATCGCACACAAGTCACCATTTATTCCTTAATCAATTAAACAAAAATTTTTTTAAAAATTTATTGTATAATAATCTATTATTATAAAATATTCCGGATTCCTAGTTTCTAATCCCCTTTTCCAGTTTTTATTAATAACATATAATAATCCTTTACTTAATTTTTATTAATGATATAATAATTCTTTAGAAATTCGCTCTAATTCTTAATTAAAATTCTCTCATGATGCAAATTCATATTTATATAACGCGCCTATTTATCGTCGTTAATCATGCATCTGCGATTATGATGTTTACTATTGTAAGCCAAGGATTCGAATCGACCCTCGGATTCGTCTCTGTTTCTCAGACGTGCAATTTTGAAATTAAATATCGTCGCAACCGAGATATTTTAAGCGACGACGAAATGAAGCTTTTGTCAAAAATAATTTTGCGCTCAAGGAGTACAACTTTTTCCAAAACAGAGAAAAAAAGTGATAAATCAATACTCGTACATGAAAATAACCAGTGTAAATGTCAATGTTAAGTTGTTTTTAGAAATTACCTTAGTAAGGCAATTATCGTTTTATGTTTTATGTTCATGCGCAGTAAAAGTTTCTTTTAACGTTGCAAAAATTAATGGAGTAGAGTAAAAAATATTGGCTGTTAAGAGTATCTTGATTCACGAGAGGCAAGGACGCGCTTGAAATGTTTAAGCATACGCTATCGATCAATGACAACTGATACCATGTTTGCGAGTTGGCATAGCAAGCACCTGTTTCAATTCTCATTTACATCTCGAATTATAATTTCAAATTATATTATAGATACTTCGAAAGAAATTTAAAATTGGTTTGTCCCGGAAAGAACGAGAATTTCACGTGACAGTTTGAATATTTTTTATATTAATCACACAAGAATCATTCTGTTAGAACAGTCGTATCAAATGTATGTAATGCGAAAGAAGAGATTACGGAAACGAGAGTTCCTGCTTATCGAGGCTCATCGTTGATAATAAAATGCAATATAGGAATCGAGAATTCTTTCTCTCTCTTTCTTTTATATTGTGCAAATATAATTTATTAGATAAATTATATCGATATACCATTGTTTTTAAAAGTGACTAGATTTTAATTCAAAAATTAAAAAAAAGAAATAACTAAATCTTGAATTTATACATAAACTCTGAGTTTGAATTCATATTTTCGTACCATTATTTCGTACAATTTTCTATTATGTCAGTAAATATATAAATATGATAAAATTGATCAAACACACACACACACATACAAAATGTATTAACTTTACCATAAAAAATGCACTTGGTTCAAACATGAATCTGACTGATAATGCTTTCTATTAATCTTTACAACAAACTATCAGTGTTTGATAACGCTATGATAGTTCGAATATGTGCTTTAAAGTAAACAATTGCTATTACATCGGCGTAATCAATATGTATTTTGAATGTTCTATTAAAGCTCTCTGCATTGTTATATTGCCATTATAGTGTGTTTGTATGCAAATCTTAAAGAACATTACTTGAGATAGATAAAAAATGTCAGAAAAATTATTTATCAAAATCTTTGTTTATATTTTAAATCTGATTTATATCTCTCTTTTATATATATATATATATATATATATATATAATGATATATTTGGTCCAAAAATTGTCAGAAGACAAGACGGTATCAAAAAAATTAATTAGCGATTGCAGAGAATTGATATAAATGGTTTCTACTAAATTTTCAACGCTGACAGCTGCTAATAAGCAGATGCAATAAATTTGTCGTCGACTGTCAACGATTGAAATATTAGACTGATTAAAATTTCCTTTTAGATTGTAATAGCAGAACAGCTGTATTACAAGAGCGACAATAATTTAATTAATTACGATCGATATTAATTGGCATGTAGATATTATCTTCACAAATAAAAATTTGATAATAAGCATATAAATACTTTGGGGAAAAAAAAAAGAAAAATCACGTTAAAGTGTGATCAAAAGCAGCGTAGATCAAATCTTATCGTAGTTTTTAGGTATTCAAATGTTTCTAGAAAAAACTAAACCGTCAATAATATCTGATTAAAAAGACAACACACGCGGATGTGTTGTCACGCGACCAGTCAACGAGTACCTCTATCCGTATACGGATATGTATACATATATGTGCGATTACACTCTTTTTTCACAGAAGGTAAAAATCAATAACCCGACCGCGCAATATATACGTAACTCTGTATATACATACCTATATATATATATATGTATATATCGCTCGATGATCCGCGGAAAATCGCTCTGAAAACGTCGGCACCACCAAATAGCTCCCGCGCGGACTACGGTATTTCGATTGTGCGTAGCGAAGTCCCGGATGTATTTGATCCCAATGTGATTTTAAAAATAAATACGTATATTCACACGCGCATTGTTTTCCTCACGTGATATAGTGCGTCGTTTTTGTTCGCGAATAAGAGTAAACCGATCGGCGCGATATATATATGTTGTACGTGTACGCTCGGCCACGGTCTACGGTCTACTCTCGTTGCCCGAAACCTGAATCAACACTTGCCGGTTTTCTACGATTCGAGAGATGGAATGGGAGGTCGATCGACTCCGACTTGCCACGATCGGACTCCGAACGAGAACGAGAGCCTCGGAAACGAGTCAAATCGAACCAAGCCGAGTCGAACCGAACGCGACGCATTCTTGACATTTTGACAAGTAGCGCCACGTGACAGATGAACTATCAAACCATCGGTAAGGTCTTGTCGGCATTGTCGGTAATATGTATAAACTACTGAGCATTTTTTACATTTTAAATATTTAATACTTCAACTGGTAAATGTTTAAAATAATTTGCTGTATTTGATTTTTGAAAAAAATATGTTAAATTTGCCTTTTTGCATAAAAACAAACATTTAAAAAATAATGACTAATCAGAATAAAAAAAACTCAAAATTCTTTCTTCTGGTTGGTCAATTTTCAATCTTCAGTACAGATATATATATATATATATATATATATATATATATATATATATATATATATATATATATATATACTGTATAGAGAGCGCAAAAGCAGTATTCCGATCAGGGACCGGCTGTAATACGACATCAGTAAAGTATCTCATACAAATAAAAGAGGCACTATTAATCGACTATATTTAAAATATTAAAAAATTTTTTTAATGTATTAAAAAATAAAATATATACATATATTTTATAAAAATATACATTGTAATTAATTAAACATATAAAAATTTTACCTTTGTTTATATTTAACATTCTATGATCATAACGTTCTGCTACAAGATCTGCATATATATATGTACGTTTATATTGTCGCCGCCACGCATGCGCAAAAGCACGCATGCGCAAAAGCACGTATGCGCGTACTCTGATCGGAACACTGGCGAAAAGAGTCATGAAAAAATGGCGACTCTATATCGATACATAAGACAATTCGGAAAAAGTTTAATGATATCCGAACCAAATCGAAATATATCACTGTCTGCAACCGCATATTTAAAAGAAAGTGAGTTTGTTACACTAAACACTACTTTTCAAATAGGGAATGCAACTTGAAAGATTCTAACCTATATTCCTATATATTGATCTGTTAAGTTTATTCATATTTTAACGTTTCAACGCAGTAATCGAGAAAAAAGAAGATAAAGTTTTAACCATCGAAGGTCGTTATGTACCTTACAAGAAGGAACATCTACAATTGAAATTGAAATCTAATGCGTGCCCTCTTTGTGCCACAAAACTTGATGTTAAGCACACAGTGAGTTCTTTCTATCGGTGAAATATTTTGTTTTATTTTTTTTGTGCTAATTTAAAGCTATCCTTATCTTTTACAGGATGTTCTTATACTAAGTCAATTCCTGCGCTCAGATGGCTGTATGCTACCACGTAGAATAACAGGTTTATGCGATGTACAACAGAAAAGAGTTTCTGTTCTGGTAGCTATGGCTCAGAAAGCAGGTTTGCAAGTATTTCTTTAAATATATTATATGTTGTTTTAAAAAATGATAATTATCTTGTTTTTTTTGTTCTTTTAGGCTTGATGCCAAACTTAGCTCCAAAATGGAGCAAAAAGAATCCTAAACGTAGACGAGACTGGAAAAAATTTAACACATATTTTGACGAGGACACTATCCGATATAAATATTGGAAATAATAAATGTATATAGTATAAAATTGTATAATTTTCTCATTTAGTTATTACATGGATAAATTAATATTTTTTAATTCAAAAAAATTAAAATATTGCTATGAAACAAATGTTGCTATCATTAAAAGATATAATATTATTTAGTTTTTTTTAAGTTACGCGCCATGAAAGATATGTGAAATTTCTCAGTCACATGCGCACTGCTTTACCGAGTGAGCTTTTAACCTCATCAAATGTCATCAAACTGACTGAGCACTTTGAAACGTCAGTATTACTTTCTTGAAATATATGTAAACTTTCAATATAATAAAATCAGTAAAAATAATTTTATTCTTAACAATGTTAAATAAGTATTAAATATATAAATAGTAGAAATTATTCAAAACACAAAAGGTATGCATTATTTTCTATCTTTGCCTTTTACGATTTTCTAATTGTGAATGTTAATTTTTAATCTAATTTAATAATTTCGTATCTAATCGGGAAACTGTTTTGAATTATATATTTGCAAAGATACCTTGCGTGAAATCTCGCAAAAAATAAAGTTTCAAATTTTATTGCAGATTGGTATATAAATTAATTATAAAGAATCATGGCTACAAGTATCATTTTAAGGAATTGGAAGAATCTATATTCCATTAGTATTAACTGTTATATTAAATGGAATGGATCAAAGCATCTCAAGCATATTGGAACAGGAATTTTAACAGGGCTTACTATATACAGTATATCTAACGTTACTACAGTTCTGGCAGCGCAGAAGAATCTACACAATTATGTTAAAACCTTTATGGCAGAGCCTATTACAACTGTTGAAGAACTGCAGAATAATCCGGACAAGATGAGAACGAAAATGGAGCTGCTGGTGATGAAAACACAGGCAGATTTTTGCAGAGCTCTCGAATCATTAGAAAGCGATGGATCCTTGTTCAAAGTAGATCGCTGGTCCAGAAAAGAGGGTGGTGGCGGTATCACTTGCGTGCTGCAAGATGGGGAAGTGTTTGAGAAAGCGGGTGTTAATGTTTCTGTGGTGAGTGGCATATTGCCACCGAATGCGATCCAACAGATGAGAGCACGTGGCAGAAAGATAGAAGACTCGGTGCCGTTCTTCGCCGCTGGCGTGAGTGCTGTAATTCATCCGCGCAATCCCATGATTCCTACGATTCATTTCAATTATCGTTACTTCGAGATAAAAAATCCGGATGGTACTACTCAATGGTGGTTCGGAGGCGGTACGGATCTTACTCCGTACTACCTGAACGAGGAGGATGTCAAATACTTTCACGGAACATTGAAGGCGGCGTGCGACAAGCACGATCCCACCTATTACGCCAAGTTCAAAAAGTGGTGCGATGATTACTTTTACATTGCACACCGTAAAGAACGGCGCGGTGTAGGCGGGATATTTTTCGACGACCTCGATACCCCAAGTCAGAACGAGGCATTTCAATTCGTGACTTCGTGCGCCGAGGCAGTTATTCCGTCTTATATTCCCTTGGTGAAGAAACATAAAAACGACGGCTATGGATATCACGAGAGACAATGGCAATTATTACGACGAGGTAGATACGTCGAGTTCAATTTAATTTACGATCGAGGCACCAAGTTTGGCCTATATACACCTGGCGCACGATACGAAAGCATACTCATGTCCCTGCCCTTGAATGCCAAATGGGAGTACATGCATGAAACCGAAATCGGCTCAAAGGAGTCACAACTTTTGGAGGTACTGAGAAATCCGAAAAATTGGTTGGACGAAACCAAATCGGACGGAGGTCATACGAATATAGATTGAACATATGTAATTTCAAAAGCAATGATCAATGATTTTTGGGAACAATTATGAGAAAGATAATATATTATAAATATATATAGATTATTATTTTAGTATATGATCGAGATCCAAAAACAATAGAAGTTTATATATCAATTTTGAGAGTTGAAAATTTATAGATATACGAATTTATATTGTACCTCACATTCGAATTTTGATATATTTAATGCCAGTTATGTGAATAAGGTGCTTCCTTGAAATGTTAGATGTAGAAATATATTGTAAATAGTTATGTAAGGAATAAACACAAATTTTGTACAATATACACATATAATTAGAGTAACTGGTCTTGTATAATCATACATATATTCAAATTTATAATTTGTTAAGAAATTAGTATATATAAAAGTCAAAATATATATAATAATATTACAAAGAAATATATAAAATCTCTCGAGCTATTCTTTAACTTACATATGAACTACACTTTATATGAGCTATTTCATCCTAAAGAGTTAATGAAATATTATTTACAATATAGTACCTGGCATTATAGCCGAGAAAAATTTTTCGTATAATTACATACGATATACGTATATTATGGAAGTCGATGTGGTAATCATATTAATCTCTTTCATAAATTTAATTTCCTTAATTCAGTCTTCGATTTACAGAACTTATTTTCCTATATATCTTTCTCAGTTTATATTAGGCAGTTATACAAAGCAAGTATCTTTTTTTTTTCTACAATTGTATTAACTTTAAATATCATAAAAAATGCAAACGTACATAAAAAATTAGAGAAAATAATCGTAATACTATAAAATATTGCTCAAGTATGACAATTATTGAAAGATGAGATTATTAATAAGATCGAAAGAAAATGTTTCACAGCCAAAAAATTTTATATTCACATTTTCATGTGATAGATTTAAATATATATTCCGGATATATGGCGAATAACATTGTAAAAATTGAGCGTTTAAACATTTAGTGCGTTGTTCTCTTTCTATTCAAATCTGTTAAATTAAATTTCTTTAACAGACTAAAATCACTTTAAATGCAGCTTTAAATACAACTGTGTTAATATGTAATGTTTACATTGAATTAAAATGAATTAAGTTTGACTAAAGATAAGATATCCCACATATATGTATATTTCATGTATGTATATGAATATTTAATTTTTATTATATACAATTTTTTTTAAATAATCATATTTTTAAACGTGCGATATAAATAATAAAAATACACAATTTTCAATATATGAGACGTATTGAACACAGTTTAGTAGAAATCAATTTCATATACACATATATATATATATATATATATATATATATATATATATATAATATAAATTAATATACGAAATGTCAGATCTCACACAATCTATATGAAGTTATAAAAAAATAAACACATTATAATAGGCGAATGAAATTAATATATATATATATATATTAAACGCTCGTTTCTTTTTTAACAGGCAAATGACTTACCTGTTCGTGCACATAAATCTCATTAGTTTCGAACTGCTGTATATCACATGACTTTATAGGCTCCAAACACGTGTTCGTTTCACCGATTAAACTGAAATTAGTATCATGCGAGTTGGATTTACTAATTGACGGAATATCAGCAAGAGAACCAAAATTTTTCTTGTTCAAAAGATCCTTAGATTCTGGTACATTAAACACATTATTATCTACTACGTCTAACGATTCCTCGCGGAGATTGTTTTCCTCTAAACTTTTGTCGGAGATACAATAAATATTCGCCAAAGAACAGGCATAGGGGGTTTCCGCATGCGGCGTTAACGTACACGGATTATCACTAGTCAAGCTGTTTATCTCGAAGAGCGAACGATCGAACGATCGTCGGAATTCGGAAGCATCTTGTCCGCACAAATTCGAACTGGTTGTATTCTGTACATCCGTAAGTGATGGCTTCGAGTACTGGCAGTGCTGTTTCAGCGACATGATGTCATTTAATGAATTACAGTAGCTGTTTGTCAACGGTTTCTCGTGCGCCAACGGTAGGCAATACATACTATTGGAAAGATACAACCGTCCCGTTGTGTCTCCTCGAAGGAACAAGCGTTCCTCCGCGACGTCTTCGATCTCATTCACATCACTGGAATATCTCCTCTTCGAGAAACACTCCTCCGCGCTTTCGCAGATCTCCGGCAGATTGTGATCGCTCCGTTCACTAGTCATCTGTGTGACAGTATCCATTTCGGAACTATACTCCAAGCTACATTGCTGAGAGACATTCCGTAAATGCCACTCCTCATCCGTTTTGGAAACATCCGCGTCCGAGTCCGCATGGGCCGTTCTCTTTGGTTGTAATGTTTCTATCGCAACGGAATTATCCTGCCGGGCACTGCTGTTGTTAATCTTTTTGACACTGCGCAATAGATTCTCCTGACCGATAACGAAGCGTATCGGGATATTTCTTTCCTCGGAAACGCTACCACCACTATCCGATAATATATTGACATTTTTTATGTCGTTTATGGGATTCAATTCGACGTGTATATTGGTGTTGTTTACTTTGGCACTACTGCTCAAAATACTGCGTTCCAGGCTATTGTTGATTTTCGCTGCAGGCCGAGGTACAGAGATGCAACTGCCGCCGTCGCTGGTCGCTCCACCGTCGCCCTGCTTCCTCGGACCAAGATTATTCTTTTTCGCGGTATATCTACGTTGTTTTTTGAAAAACTTCCTGGCGACGCCGCTCTGATGAGGATTGTAAAACATTTCGACGCAGGCCGATGTTGGCTCGGTGTACGTGGTGACGGAATTATTGGAGCGATACTGTTGACGATGCAATACGATCAGATTTGCTGCTTTCGCGCTGACAGGGACAGTAGGTACGCTGTCTCGACTGGCGGCCACAAAGTCCGCGAGCTTTGAAGAGTTGTAGATCTGTTGCGACTGGTTAGTGTTTCTCGATGAGGCAACGGAATTCGTGTCGGATATCGCTTGAGTAGCCTGTGTGTTTGACAATGGCGGGACGAAGTTATGCACCAAAGGTTGTGTAGGAATTGCGGCATTAGCGTCGCACACGCTTCTGGTGCGACAGCAACGATTCTTTCGCTTTTCCAGCCAGCAGCGCATCTTCAACCATTGGCTGCGAACGTCATTACGAGCGATTCCATAGAAGAACAGCACAAACATACCGAGTGAGCTCGCAGTGATGGCGTATATCACGGCGAATATGGTCTCCTCGAATGGCACGGAATTCAACGGCTTGATAGTTACTGCGGCCGCGGCAGCCCATGATATCAGGTATAACACCAACATTATGATTTGACCTTTCCACTGCGTAAATTGTGAGTGTTCTGGATCCTCGATGTCGGAGGAAACTGTCTGCGCACTGCGCACGCTGTTTCTATCCCCGGAGGGATTCGGATTCGGTTCTAGCAATTCCAAATCCATATTTTCCGTTGCCTGAGTGCCTTCGGATAATTGCGCATTTACATCGACATTCTGAATCGCACGTCTGATGAGCAAGAGAAAGATCAACAGATACGCTATTAATATACCAGACGGTATGAAAAGCGCAGCGAGTGCCGGTCCAGACGTGAGGAAGCAACGAGAGTAGCCAGCGTATTCGCGTAGATTGATCGCGCCGGATATTCCGCAAATTATTAAGGCTACACCCCATCCGACCAGGTAGAGCCCTAACAAGGGCTTAGGTATAGGTTGATCTGGATCCACATCATCGTCGGGTATTACATCGAGGCCTGATTTCGCCAGTTTTTTGTACATATTGCTGGAACAAAATATGAAATCTCACGATTCATATTTTATATTGCTTTAAAATTTATTTTTTTCTTATTCTCTTCTCTTTTATTTTTCACATTTTTATAAAATATAGTTTCTTTGTTAGATGCATAATATACGCTTACCTGGCAGATACCGCCATCCATAACAAACAACACAGAGACAAATAGTGTAAAGTAAGGCCGACACCCTGACAAATCTCAATGTGTTCTGTTTGTTGAATGCCGATACTATATAAAAATGATAGTAGTGCCATGGCAAACCAGGTATTGATAACAGAGTGTTTCGCCTTCTTAGGCATTGTGATAGATGTGTATGAAATAATGTATGTCACGGACATGATCATCAAGCAAGTTATCGTCACGAAACTTCCTATGTATATCGCCGGATGCGAATATCTGAATTTCGCTCCAAGTATACTATAAAAATAGTATGTAGTAATAACAAAATGAAACTGAAATGGAAACTGAAAAGGAAATGAATTTGAACAGAAAATATTTCTAGAAAAAAAAAGTTTGGTACCTATTTCCGTCCATATCTAGATGCGAAACTTCCTGCAAAAGTCCATAATAACCCAATCTGTCGCAATGAAAGACTATCAAGTTATTCACTAAATTTATTAAACGGCATCCATCGCTGGTCCAAGCTCCCGTATTATTCAACGTTTCGTCCCATACTACTGGCCTCGGTCTTCTCCCGTTGTAATGATACAACGGTGCTTTCAACATGATGTAAACTGGTTCGGAGAGATTTCGTATTGATGCACCAACTGCGAAACATTTTTATGTAAAGAAACTTATATATATGTAAATCATTCCACTTAATATGGTTTTTGACTCACTTAGTTTACTGCCGACAATACATGTTGATATGTCCATGCTATCGTTTAAAATCGTCTTAGGAAATAATCTACTATCGCTATACATGGATATCATGAGTTGTTGAGCTATCGCACTATCCTGCGAGCGTTGTAACAAGGAGGCAGGCAATTGAATGGAAGCTTCTATCGACTTGTCTTTTGTATTAATCGGCGTCGTTCTGTTAATCGTTGTACAGTGCAAAAACCTCGCGTCTGAATCAGTATTCATGGCAATACTTGTGTACCACGTGCACGTTAATCCGCCAAAACTATCACGTTTAATCCGAAACTCCTCGAGAGCCATATATTTTGTATGAGATTGTATGGACGGTGTAAATTCTGTTATACGTTCGATCGCTTTGATCAGTCTCGTGCAAGCTTTGAAACCTATTTCCGCTTTCTTCAGCATCTCTTTTGACAATTTCATCATCGAGCCGACAATGTCAATCAGCATGAGTCCAAGTTCCTTCTCGTCTATTAGAAAGCTCAAGTAATTCTCTATAGTTCGTACTATGAAATGGATTTCAACCGGATCTGTTAACTTTACCGAGCCGTTTCCCGTATAATTTTTAAATCTCTTTACAGTTTCCAGCAGAGTACTTCTCGCCAATGATAGATTTACTCTTGAAAATTGCTCCAGGATTTTCGTTGTGTGAGATACATACGGGCATGACTCCGTATTTAAATGTTCCCACTGACCACTCACGTTACAGTGATAAGAGGCTGTTAAAGGTGCTTGCAACAAACGACTGCCTTCGCATGGTAGTTCCGCTTTCCATCCCACTATCGTTTTTGGCCATGTATAAACGCCTTTATTGTTTCTTGTTACTAAAAAAACAATATTTACAATATTTTTGAAAGTTCTCTTATACTATAAAACAATTCGTTACCTGCTAGAGGACAATAACGCGTATGCTCGGATATCACAATTACACTGACTGCCTTGGATTTGTTGCCGTTTACGGAAACCAGTAAGCAATTCCATTGTCCATTGTGTTCCTCTTTAACTGGAACTATACTAAGGGCACTAAGAAAATACAAAAGATGTTGATATTATTCAATATATAATATTTTAAAATAATCTGAGAAATTCTGTATTACCTGTCCACGATGCCACTATCTGAAAGATATCTGTTGTCAATTTTAATATTAGGTAAACTCTTTCGTGGATCCTTGTAAGCACTTAGATCCATGATCTCTGCAGAAGCATTAGGATACCATAACCAATTTAATCTAGCACTTTGGTCTACTGTAATGCTGGGTGCTCTGCATTTTAAAGTTATCGAATCTCCAGCAAAAACCACTTGATTTTGCATCGGTCGAATTTCAATTGCCGGGGATATCCATTGGCATTGGAGTTCTTCCAAAAATCTTAATTTCTTCACAGGTTGTCCTTTGGCAAGTTTAGGTGATGTGCACTTTGGCGATGGACTGAAATATTAAATTAAATATTATGCATGTAGATAAAGATTATTAATGTAGATATATTATGATTGACTCAATATGCAATATCTTACTTCAACTTAATCGAAGAATTAGAGATCCAATTACTAAACCAATATAGGTCGCAATTGCAGTTCCAGGGATTATTAGATAGATCTCTGAAATAAAAATTATATTCTAGATTTTATGTAAATTGTTGTAATGAATGTAATATATGCAAATTGATTTACTAACAGCTGTTTTAATGTCTTAAGTCCATGAAACGTTCCTTCTTTCAAAGTAGTTAAACTATTTCCATTTAATTTCCTAAAATATAGACAAATTTATATAATAGCAATGCACTTTTTCATACAATAATATGGAATAATTTTTCATGTAATAAAAATGCGCACACCTTGAAAAGCCACTTAAAACTAATATGTACTAGCATAAATAAATTGCGCTTTAACTTACAAGCGATCTAAAGCCAGCAAATCATGAAATAAGGATGGCATCAGAGCAGTTATTTTATTCCCAGACAAATCGCTAGAGCAATTAAAGCAAAGAATACATAAGATAAAAAGAAATATCATTATAAAAAACACTTATACATCAACATTTTTAAATTCTGTAAACTTACAGTTTTTTGAGGTTTGATAATTTTTTAAATGCATAACTGTCTATTGTTGATATCTGATTCTGGCTCAAATCTCTGAAAATACATATTTTATTGTTGAAATTGAAAATCATTGAAAATATCATTAAAATTAAAAAAGATCAAAGCAAACTTATGGACAATAAGCGTATTCTTACAGTCTCTCCAAATTTTCTAGGCCATTAAAACAACCCTCGCCTATAGAATTAATCTTGTTTTTTGATAAATCAAGTCGTCTAAGATTTGTTAAATTTACAAATACATTTGCTTGAATGACGTAAATGACATTTTTGCTCAAGTCTCTGTAATTGAAAAAAAAGATAGTTTCAGTTATTGTCACACTATATTGTTGCAAGCTAAAAATACACATGCAAAGTATAAAACAGCATTATACAATTGTATAAGTTCCACGCTGACTGCATTGATATCCACATCATTGATTTCTTGTAAACGATCACCACATTTAAGACGTAACCACTCGGCTTGAGCACCAACTGGCTTGCATGAACAATGTTGTGGACATAGTTGAATTGAATTGACCCATGTTTGAAACAATATTATGAACAGAAAAGTGGCTTTCATGATTAGAGGAAAATGGACCTTTGATCTAGAAAATATAAAAATTTGTATTCTGAAGCTCTGAAAATAAATAAAAGTTACAAGTTAAATTGTCATTCAAAATATTCCAATATTATCGTCAAACTCTATTTAACGCGATCAATAATTGCATTGTCAAGATGCTAAAATTTTTTAAAACAGCAGTTAAACGAGATAAAATAAAAAAAATTGAATCGAGTTTCATACACAGACTTTAGTAAAAATATCGTGAGTTGTTAAGCGTTTCTTCGTAATTGCAAAATTAATGGTACAAGTAAAAAGCAAATATATTCTAAAGGTACTCACGGCCCAATTAAAGATCTTGGCTCTCACATTATCAAAGAGCAGATTTTAAATAGCCGCATTTTTTATTTATGCAGTTTATATATTATTGATGCTACGCTAACCAAGAAAGATTGGGGTAAAGAGGAGAATCTGGCACACATACATCGATCACAACGCTATCTATCAAGGATGACGAATACTTGATCAATATTGCTGCGTTGATAGTGTCGACAGTGGCGCATTCAAAAGCTTGCGTATCAAGTTTATACACATACACACATCAGTACTTGTATTATAAACTGCAAAATATTTCAAAATGTCAATCGAGATAGAATCTGCCGAGTGAGTAAAGTTATCTTAATTTATTCTAATTACTGTGAACTAATATGATGACTGCAACCTGTGCCATACAATAACCTCATTATGTTTTAGTGTGATCAGATTGATACAGCAATATCTTAAGGAAGCAAATCTCGTGAAGACACTGCAAACTTTACAGGTAATTAAATATTTTAATTTATAATTAGATATTTAAATTATTTGTTTTCTAATAAATTTTATACACAGGAGGAAACAGGTGTATCATTGAATACTGTTGACAGTGTGGATGGATTCGTTGCTGATATAAATAATGGCCACTGGGACACAGTTTTGAAAGCTATACAGTCATTAAAGTTACCTGATAAGAAACTTATAGACTTGTATGAGCAGGTAAATGCTTTAAATTAGCAACACGCATTGAAAGTTTATATGAATTTATATAAAAATAAAATGAATATTACTTGCGCACTAAAAGTGCAATTTTTAATATTCTTTAAAATATTCAATTGTAATGTAGATCTTTTTCTCTAAATTTCTTAAAAATTTCTAATCTATAAAGTGTTGTATAAGAAATATAACATTTTATTTTTATGAAATTGTCATAGATTTATTATTTTTCTTTTAGGTTGTTCTAGAATTAATTGAACTACGAGAACTAGGTGCAGCACGTTCTTTATTAAGGCAGACTGATCCCATGATTATGATGAAGCAGCAAGAGCCTGAAAGATATATACACTTAGGTATATATTAATTTTTATATATACAATATGTTGTAAAAAAGTTATTGTAATTATTATAAAATTTTAATTTATTATGTCATACATACATTCTTTTACAGAAAATTTACTTGCACGTTCATATTTTGATCCACGCGAGGCATATCCCGATGGAAGTACAAAAGAAAAGCGAAGAGCATATATAGCCACTGCTCTTGCTGGTGAAGTATCAGTAGTACCCTCTAGCAGATTGCTCGCTTTGTTGGGACAAGCATTAAAGTGGCAACAACATCAAGGTTTGTTACCTCCTGGTACTACAATAGATTTGTTTCGTGGAAAAGCGGCGGTACGCGATCAGGAGGACGAAAAATATCCAACACAATTATCAAAGCAAATCAAATTTGGCCAGAAATCGCATGTGGAGTGCGCGCGTTTCTCGCCAGACGGTCAATTTTTGGTGACCGGCTCAGTAGACGGTTTTATTGAGGTGTGGAATTTTACAACCGGTAAAATTAGAAAAGATTTGAAGTACCAAGCGCAAGACAACTTTATGATGATGGAACAAGCAGTATTGTCAATGGCGTTTAGTCGTGACAGCGAGATGCTGGCGGGCGGTGGTCAGGATGGCAAGATTAAGGTTTGGAAAGTGCAAAATGGACAGTGTGTGAGAAGATTTGAAAAGGCGCATTCAAAGGGTGTGACTTGCTTGCAATTCAGCAGAGATAATAGTCAAATTTTATCAGCTTCGTTTGATACTACCATAAGGTAATGCAGAAAAAAAAATGGCAAATATAGACTGCAACGATAAATATAATTTTTACATTTATTCTTTTTTTCTTACAGAATACATGGTCTTAAATCCGGAAAAACTCTCAAGGAGTTTCGTGGTCA
The DNA here is from genome assembly GCF_021464435.1 of Cataglyphis hispanica. Lineage (NCBI taxonomy): Eukaryota > Metazoa > Arthropoda > Insecta > Hymenoptera > Formicidae > Cataglyphis > Cataglyphis hispanica. The sequence continues at coordinate 6,380,585 of NC_065965.1, read as the reverse complement.
TACTTCATTTGTTAATGAAGTTGTTTTTTCTCCAGATGGTCATAATATAATCAGGTATTATTGTTGTAAACATTATTATAAAAGGAAAATATTTATGTCCATTCCTGTGCAAGTATGAATATCATTCTTTATCTTATAGCGCATCATCAGATGGAACTGTGAAAATTTGGAGTCTGAAAACTACCGAATGCATAGGAACTTATAAATCATTGGGAGCTGCTGATCTTACAGTCAACAGCGTACATCCCCTTCCTCGAAACCCAGAGCACTTTGTCGTGTGCAATCGTTCTAATACAGTAGTAATTATGAATATGCAAGGGCAAATAGTAAGATCATTTTCGAGCGGTAAACGAGAGGGAGGAGACTTTGTATGTACAGTAGTGAGCCCGCGTGGCGAATTTATCTATTGTGTTGGTGAGGATCTCGTACTGTACTGTTTTTCTACCTCATCAGGAAAACTTGAAAGAACTCTCAATGTAAGTATTTCTTAATGTTTTGATCAAGATGTACATTTATTTTGCAATGCTATATCATTTTGGGATTAATGATATATTTGGTTCTTTCTTTAGATACACGAAAAAGATGTGATTGGCCTGGCACATCATCCCCATCAAAATCTGTTATGTTCTTATAGTGAGGATGGTCTGTTGAAATTGTGGAAACCATAAAAGAATCTAGAAACTCATCTCTTTTTTACTTGAACATAGAAAGCAAGCAGCATTTACATGTTTTTATATATCATAATATAGCAATCTTAAAAAAAGTTGCTGCAAAATATTTAAGAATTTGTGCGACGTATTCATCTATTCTTTCATCATAATTGTCATCAATTGTCATGTCAGGTAATCGAAAATACATATATATTGTATATACTTAATTTTAACATCTGAACAGAAATGCAAAAAGAACACTGGCTATTACGATTTCCGCTTTTCACATATTTTGATTCTGTAATAACGAGGAGACAAAACACTCAGGATTTTTCATGGAAAAATCGTCAATATCGCTGATGCATTGAACGTAACACGTTCTTCGCGAGCAATAATAGACATCACGCTCGCCATATCTGATCATGCGAACCTAATCGTTACAACGTCGCCGATGTTAGTCGAGGCAGGTAGATAGGATACGGAGTGGGTGGTTGATCGGCTCGTTCGGGACTAACAAGTGCGTCTCCCTCTTCGTACCTATCTCGCTATATATCCCTCGTCACGTAGCGCGGGCCCTTGGCCGGCGCGCGCTTCAACGTAATTGGGCCCGAGCAAATAAGCAATTACTATATTTCGGCTCGGCAAATATTATAATAACAGACCGGGGTGGGGTTAACCGGGTTATCGATCGTACGATCGGTGGTCGGCTCAGGCGTCTTAGACAGCGCCAAAACCAGCACCGATCTGCTGCTTCTTTTTGCGCGCGTCTGCTTATGGCCGTTTACGGCGAAAACGACCCTTCGTTAATATCTTTATAAAACTCTACGCGCGAGAGAAAGTTCATATCCGGCCGAGGAAGGACGATCAATCAAGTCGATACACAGGACCTTGATCTAATTAAAGAATGGTTTTATGCGGTATTTTCTTTACTCGATATTATATATGAGATATTTTTCTTTCAGCATTTTTGCTACTTTTTATTTTACTACGTATTGTTTTCTAAGTGAATATTTCTAGTCTCATCTATATTCAGTTTTTTAAATTTAAAATTGTTCTTTCGTATAAAAAAATCCGATATGAAATTATGCTTAAGAAAAAAATAAGAATTTAATAATATATATATATATATATATATATATATATATATATATATATATATGATTCTGTAAACTTAATTTACAAAATTTTTTCATTTTTAATATAAAATATTTTTAAATCCTTTTTTATTTTTTTTTTTGTAAATTTTTGGTAAAGAGAAATTAATTCCACATATTTAAAAATGAAAAAATTCTTGTTTTTTAATGCGTTTTTTTAGAGATTCAAAGCAATTTTGTTCTTTAGTGATAGAACCCGCCATTTATATAATGATATAAGTATGCGAGACTTTTTCACAAAGCGGAATTAGAAGACCGCGTGAAAATTCACTGTCGGTCTTTTGGCATATAATTCACATTTTTGGAAACAAATGGACCGAAAAGCTGTTCCGTTTCCTTTTGATCCTTGCTAATGCGACTTTAATGTCATTGGAAGTTTTTCACTTTTTCCAGTTTCCTGTCCTGTATCCTCATGTAGTTAGACCAAGTAATCGTAGTTGACCCAATAATCGGTTAGGCTGTTGATCTCTCACCGCCGATTTTTCTTTGTAGTTATATCCGGTACCGCCAACGGTCGTCTTTGTGTAAGAAAGAGTTTTGATCATTTTTTTACAATGTTATAAACGGAATATAATCGATAATTGATATAAGTGCAATGTAATCCAATTTGGCGTTATATAACAATAATTGTCAAATTATTAAATTCTATTTTGATATAGTTTTATGGCTATAAAAGTTTAATTTATAAGTAAAATGTAAATTAATTTTCAGTTGAAGCTAAAAATAAATCGAAATGACAAAATATTTTTTTCAAATTAAATTGATTAAGATGTATATATAAAATATTTTGCCACTTTTTACTGTTTTTTTTTTGTTTTTTTTTTATTTTATATATCGGATCTGTTATAGATACACATATTACAAGATTAATTCGATTAAAACAATTTGAAAACCAAGAGAGAGAAAGAGAGACTTGGTAATTGACGGCTAATCAATGACTTCGTGCGTGTATGATGACCGATCGCAGGATTAATGTTTCGGGCATGTGAGATGCGATTAGACACATTACACGCAGCGCGTCTGCAGGACTGTTTTGTGTCCAAATAAAATGTCCGGTGTAATCATAAGACGATCGACGGTATTTACCGGTTGTAAAGGATTTTCGAACGAGTGGCCGGGGTCGAATTAACTGTATACGCCACCGTCACACGCAAAACCAGATGCCACTCTTATAAGCGTCACCGGTACCGTAATCGCGCGCGATGCAGTCTCGTAATCGCCACTACCGCGAGACGCTTGTGCACTGCTTGATTATGGATTAATAATAATACGATGATCTCCACTCAAATGTGTGTGTTTGTGTGGAGGAGAAGAGGGGGAGTAGGGAAATTGTATACCTGGAGAATTAAACGGAACGATTATGTAACAAAATGCACGAATGCGATGGAGGCAGGTGCCCTGTGTAAAGTTTTCTGGAAGGGTTTTAAGGAAGACAGCGAATCCCCATCGCGAGGAAGGAACTACGAGCGGTTGGTCTTTGAGAAGGAAACTCGCTCCACTAATTTCGCTTCTTCCGATGTGATATCGTACAAGAGTGTCGTCAAACCTTATCGGATCCTACTATGAGAGCAACCTTCTTTTACCTTTGCACACAGCGAGATTATGTATTTATCTATAATCATTTTTTTAGATTCTATATTTATTTTTATCGTGACTTATATATTGTAAATTATAACAGGGTGTCTACTTCCTGGAAAAACATGGAAAACCTGGAATTTTCAGGGAATTTTTTTACACCTGGAAAAATCAAGAAATTCTCATGGAATTTTTGTTGGGATTTTGGAAATTTACAAAAAAATTCTCTCTTTGATAATTTTATTTTATTTCTTATACTGTAAGTAGTATTCTTCAATGGATATTCTTTATTTTAATTTTTAGTAATAATAAAATAAAGTTATGCAAATTAAAAAATTTTACTACCTTAACGAAAGCTATTTAGTTTATTTTTAATACAATTTGTGAATCTAGCACTTGAAACTTAAGTGTCTTTATATTTTTTCTGTATGAATGAAAAGCATTAGAAAATGCGTACAAAAAACTTATTTTAGAAAATTGCATCAAAAAGTATTCAAAATATGTAAAATATTCTCTTTGCCTAGAATTTTGAACAATTTTGAAAAATAACTAAAATTTTCAGGGAAATTTTTACAGGATTCGAGTAGACACCCTGTATAATGTCACGAGATTCGCGTGGAGGTGAATTTTTCGGCGGAGGGATCATAGGGTTCTTCGTCGATGATATTAGCGATACGGAGATGGCCGTGGATCTCTCTCGGCTCGGCTTTTCTCCCTAGATCTCGTTTCCGTATTTCCGGAAGACTCCCCAATTTCGCGATCATAATTTGTTAATAATTGGACATTGGTTGTGGGCCCATGGTAAGAGGGCCTCCTCTCGCTGGCCAACTGGCCCCAGGTGTGCACGGGGAGCGTGGCGGACGCGTGCTTCTCCCCTCTTTTAACCTTCGTTTGCAACCGAACGCGCTCGATTCGATTCGCTCCCTTCTTCTATTTCTTCTCCTTTCCTTTCGCCGTCTTGCCCCGCGCTTTTTCTCTTTTCTTCCGTTTACTCTCTCGCCTCTCTGAAGCACCCAATACTCTCGTCGCGCAATTTGACACACGCGTAAATATTAATTCACGAAGGTGTATAAGAATAAATAAGTGTGACGAAATACAAAAGGGAATCATCGAAATATAATAACATCACGTTACAATCTTCCATATGAATAAAATAATACTAATAATATAAAAAAGTAAGAAAATCAATCTTAAATGATTGAAAATCTAAGAACTTTTGCGGAGAGAATTTAATGGAAATAGAAACAAGAAATCTTCTTTATTTAATATTTAATTTGAATCATATTAATTGAATATTATTTTAACAAAATTTCTGGAATTATAAACATAAATCGAATTAAGCGACAAAATCGCGATTACTTTGATTTATAAAAGTTGATTTCCAAGTTTTGATCGAGAAAATTATATAAGATATTGGTCGGCCAATAAGAAGATGATACTATTCGCTATAAAATAGATTTCAAACAGATATTTGTAAATTATAGTACGACGTGGACAAGACTTTGGCAGACGAGACGGTTAAATATCGTCGTGGGTAGTTGAGGAGTTTCGAAGATACCGCGGCGTGGAGGGATTTGCATTCGCGGAAAGGTGGCAATTACTCGCGGAACGGAATATAATGCAATTATCGAATTAACCCTCGCACCCCCACATAATTGCTCGCGACTTCACGATTTAAGTGGATAATCATTGGGAACTGGCTGACCGGGCGAGCGCCGAAATTCGTCGGGAGAGAATGTGGGGCGGCAGATCAAGGATCGTTTGGTGCATCGTGTAATTTACGTACGTTGCACGTACATGAAGCATCCTTTGCCCGAATGCAGTGAGTTTAACGAGAGAGTGACCTCGCTTCTTCCCTCGGAAGTACATTTTCCCTTGGATGAGAAGCGGCGGAGATCTCTAGCTTATCTATCTTGTTCTTCGTGTATCGATCTCTGTCAGCTGTGAAAAAACCGAATGTCACGAGAGTAAGAAGATGAAAAGGTAGCTTGTGTTTGTGTGACGTGCGTATAAATTCTCTTTCAAAAATTTTCTTCTCCATTTCGTTGGAAATTTCATGAAATATTGGTGCTAATTTTTTTTTTGTGCATCCCTGCCTGTTTCGATCGCGAAGGAAATCGATCGGCGGTAGCGTCGCAAACTCGAGAAAGAATTCTCGATCGAAGCCACTCGATCTCACGCAGGAGGGTGCCGCATTGTGTTACGT